>NW_019384971.1:68922-152465 GCF_000671375.1 Centruroides sculpturatus | reverse complement strand
TCTAGAAATTTCTAGAGGGCGAAACTTCCAGCCCTTATATCTTCAACAGCACGCCCTTCGGGTAAAAACGGGAACCTTCTTCAGCCCATTTATCACAGCGGCTACATTTATTATTATTTTCCGAATAAATAAATATAAAAGTTTGAACTTACTCGTATTTACTTTACCAGACAATACTGTCACTTCGTGCACGCTCAGTTTCGCTATTTTGTAAGCGGACGATATTTTTTTTTTCGTGGAAAAAGTTTTTATTTCGATTGTTATCTCACATTTTATTTCTTGTTAAAATAGTATTTAAATTAAAAAAATGTTTTCGCAAATAAAAAAAAACGTAAAAACATAAATAATAAAGTAATACAATATATACTGTACTGTATAAATTTATTACAGTTAGATATGATTTAAAAATGAAATATTTCATTTTTAAATCATATTTAAAACTAGTTCGCCGCGCTATATTGCGGTGCCTCTAGCCAGCGGCGGAATTCGTGGCCAACCTTCGGCAAGATGAGGTACCCCGTCTTGCCCCTGCTATCTTGTCCAACTTGCACTTTTCGTACTGACTGCAAACACGGGTCAACTTTATTACAAAACTAAACAATTTCAGTCTTAAAGGTTACTTCGAATACCATAATATCTTCGTCTAAAAGGTAATGTAAAAGTTCGCAACGATGCTTACTTTGTAGAAACTTTGTAGCGGGCTTAAAATTAGATGAAGTATTGATGAAACGTGGAAAATTGTCTTACTTCCAAACAAAGAGAGCGATTGGGACGTTCTCTCGTCTCGTGATCCTTTTTGAGGTTGACATTTAGTTCCCCAAATAATAGCTAGATGAAAGCCCGTTAACCACGAAAACTGACGTCCCCGTCTTACTCCATAGCCCCACCTTGAATCACTTTCCCCTATAGATTATTTAGAAAAGGGACCCCCTATAATCGGAAAAATCGGCGAAATTCGTTTATAACGTTGGTTGATAAACAATGCCAGTGTCGCGTTCACACACACATCTGCCAGATGTGTCTTTTCTGTTAGCTAAATTATTCGTTCCACAACTAAACAAAACAAATAATGGATATAAAATATATATATATAGTTTAAAATACAATACATTCTCGAATAATTTTTAGTTAATTAATCAATTAAGATTCGGTCTTTACAAGAGTCAAGCTACTTCTGGGCCACCAATTTTATCGAGCTATATAAATTTAAAATGTTTTATATTAAGTCAAAACATAAAAATTTTGCTGAAGAGAACTAATCACACAGGGAACACACCAGTAACTGGTGTGTTCCCTGTGTGATTAGTTCTTTTCAGCAAAATCTATGCTTATCACTAAAGGATCCGTCAGGAGAATAAATAACAATTAAAAAACAACACAAACCAATAAGTAGACATGACTTACTCCCTACTGAGTGTTGAGTTGAGGTTAGTTTCTAAATTCCACCCTGTTATCTCGATACTGTATAGAGCAGGGGTGGCCAACCTGCGGCTCGCGAGCCGCATGCGGCTCTTTGAATGTTTATTTATGGCTCTCGATAAATGTACTGTACCCAAGTTCCCTTTTTATTTTTGTGTTATTATATTTTAAAAAATTATTATCATCCGTATGTGTTTCAAAATGTCTTTTAAATTACTAACAACAAATATGAAAGACTAAGTGCAACGTTGTAACAAATTTCATTCCCGTCCAAGTTAAGAATGATATGACTCATGGAAAACTGAGCGAACGAACATAAACAGTGGCGTAATCGTCCATTATCGACCGACTCCAGACCGATTTTGAATTTGTAAACTGTCATTGCAATGGACAGCTGACATTGTGCTCTGGGAGAAACAATTTGTATCACTCTTGCTACGGATATAATTCTGGAATTTTTTGCATACCTTTTTAATACTTATTTAATTGCGGCTCGCGAAAAATTTCAAATTTTGAAAAATGGCTCGGACTATCAAGAAGCTTGGCCACCCCTGGTATAGAGGCTAGTGACTCGATGAATTTAAACGTTTAAAGGTTCTCCAATCGGGTTTTCTCTTGTATACAGAAAAAAATAAATGTAATTTTTAAATTTTAACAGTTAGATTTATTTTTTACAATTTTTATATATTTATTTAATGATTGTTTTCCAAATCTTTTATCTAGATCAGTGTTACCAGCCATTTCCATCCCTTCCCAAAATTAAATTTAATTTTATAACTCGTTTTTCTACCGATACAAAATAAAAATAAATTTAATATATTTTTTTTTTTCTAAATTTTCTCATAATTTTAAGATTTATTAGATAATTCAGCCCACTGACCTCGTAACTTACTGACGCCCTACTGAGTATTTATCTCCGTCAGAGTGGTCATTCCACCCTGATATTAGATCACTCCACCATCCTCATTCCAGTAACTTATCTAAACATTTTAAAATTTACTGTAAAATTATTTCATTGCCTTTTATAATAAAAAATAACTTCTCTCATTCCATGTTTAATTGACGTTTAAAGTCCAAAAACACACAGTTTGTTTAAGTCACCTTCGCACTTTCTCATCGTCTGGAATGTCTTCTTTTATTTATTACTGAGTTACTCTAATCGTTTTTTTTTTTTTTTTATGAACGATGTTGTGTTATTTTAATATAATATAATAAAGCATATAATAAAATAACGGTCTATCACAGAGTCATTTAGCCTGGGCCTCATTCGTACGAGGCCTCAAACAAGGCTCTATTTAGGCTATAGGCCTATATAAAACAAGCTACAGTTAACTCTCGTCTTTCTATACAGTCTGTTTATATTTGATGGAGGAAAGACATCTCGTACATTATGTTTTAGTCACAAGTCTAAACCTCACCATGGCCTATTAAAATTTATTATTTAACACTATTTTTTTTTATAAATACAAAACGAAAGACTAAATTATGTGCCACTTATGCCTGTGTGAGGGACGAAGAGACACTCAAGAAAGTGTTAACAATTCCATTGTTACATAACACTTTCATTGTTACTTAACACTTCCATTGTTGATGAAAGTGTTAAGCCTTAATCCTGTCCCTCTCCCCCGTGGAAAGGAATTTCGAAAAATCCCTTCTTAGTGTGCGTTCTCGTGACGTACCCTAACCGTGTACCAAATTTCAACTTTCAACTCCTAACCGTGTTTCAAATTTCAACTCTGGAATGCTGTGGAAAGCTCTCGAATACTCTCGAATGTTCTGGACTGTTCTAGAAATTTCTAGAGGGCGAAACTTCCAGCCCTTATATCTTCAACAGCACGCCCTTCGGGTAAAAACGGGAACCTTCTTCATGGATGGGGGATAGAGGGCTACCACACCATATAACAACTCCCTTGATCGTACCGGGACTCGTTTTTGAGTTTTAGCGGCACGCACATTATACACTTACCTTTATAATATATATTGATGATTGATTAGTTCAAACTAAACTATTAGTTTTCTCTTTCAAGTTTTTGTCAAATTGTGGAAAATGAAGAACATGCTGACAGGTATATTGTTCTCTGGCTTACTTATGAAAGCCTGAGCAGGAGTACAATGTTCTATGATATAGTCACTTGCTCGCAACTGATTCTTACCGAGTAATGAAAATTATTTTCCAGATACTGGCAACACGTTGATCGATTATTATTTGTCTAATTACTTGGTATAAAATTTGCTTGCAGATTTCCATAGCGACCAGGATAGCGTCTTTCGTCTTGAGCTAAAATTGTGTTTTATATATACTTGAATACTTTCTATTAAATTAAGAGTTTATAAATAAATGATCTAATTCAATAAATTAGTATTGGATTCACAGTTTAAATTATTAATGCAACGATATATATGTGCTGTCTGCCGAGAAAAGATGCTCCACCAAGGTCTTATATGGAAAACCAGTCTCTATTCAGTTGTTAGACACGTGAATAAAAAAATTCGGAAAACATTATACCCATTATCCACGCTTAGAATACAATGTGCAGTGATTATATACACACTGTAATTGAAGTTATTGGAAGACATTGTTCTCTGCTACAAAGTTTAAAGTTATCATTTTGCTACACTACATATAAGGGCCTTCGTTTCTTGTACCATCAAGCCGACAAATGAGAAAAAACTCATCGCAATATCTCAAACTTTTAAAAGTAATCGACACAGTTGTGGCATCAAAGGGACTTTCGTACGTCTTAGAATTTCTTCCAATAGAGAGGTTGCGGCAGACGTTTTCAACGCGAAAACGTGTAGGTCGGACGTTCAGCGCCGCCTTCCTGTAAGCTTAGACGTTTGACAATGGCATTTGTAAAGTCAGTGGAATCATGCTCGACGTTCCAAACGCCATTGTCAAACTTCTACGCTTACAGGAATGCGGCGCAGAACGTTCGACGTACACGTTTTCGCATTGAAAACGTCGGCCGCAACCTCTCTAATAATGCAGATAAATGTAGGAAAAATACGAATTAGCTATGTTATATCTTTACGTACAAGAAAATTTCGGAAATCCGTTATATCTAACAAATTTATTTCTTTTCCCAACTAAAGAACAGGAAACTTTCACAACTTAAGTCGATGACTATTGATAAAAGTAACAAAGAGTTTACATTCGAAGAAGGAATTGTTCAGCTGTTATGTTTATCAGGAAAGCACGTGGGAGAACTGAAGGTGAACAATTTTCAATACGTGAACATCTATTTAATTGGACGTTACTGTCAAAATATTCGCCTTCTCAAGCTATTTTATATACGCCATTTATATTTCAAGAACGATTCAAAAGATGAATCGGTAAATGTTTTTAATTCGTTAGAGAAAATAACCATTGAAAATCTTCGCAACGATCCATGGAACGAATGCTTGTCTCTATTCTTCAGCAACTGTTCGAAATTGACTAATCAAATATTAATTTTGTCACCCTGTTTAACTAATTATTCGATTTTCTGAACTCGACCATTTCTTACAGATTTAAAATGGTTAGATATATATTCTTTTATTCTCTACGTTTCCATCATCAAATGGACAAATGAACGTTCCGCATCTGATTCGAATGAAGTTATTGCGAAAGATTCAGTTAAAGGTAGAAATGTTATGCCAATCGACGAATCTCAAATAAAAATAATAAGAATGACAAAACTGACGTGTTATGAAATTGCCAATAACTCGAATGGAACAGAATTGTCTTCTTCTGTAAGTTATAATTCAATCGAAATAATTGATACTAATTTAATAATTCTTATCATTTAAAGGTTTAAAACTAAAAAACACAACACAACAATGCACAATCTTATAAAATGTGTTATTTATAATGACTGCAAATTATTTAATTACTTAATATTAATTGTCCTTTTGCAGTCTTTCACGTGTGTTAAATGTAGTTTTAGTTAGTTTTCATTTACAGATGTCTTGAACGAATTTCTGTACGTAAGTTTCACTATATTACTTTTTAAAATGTAAGATAAACAAGGAAAGAAAACAAATAAGAAACATCGCTGCCCTGGATTTATCTATGTTTCTTTTGCCTAGCAAACAAGTAAATTGGAGCCTGTTTTCGAATATCCTTAATCCTTTTTGAAGCATCTCTCGTTGATACCTTCTTTGTTCCATCATTTATTCTTTCCGCCCTGTGGGCACTAAAAGGGCCTCTTTTTGCAAAATCCATAGGTTTGGCCAGGCCCACAATGGGGCTGCCGGGTGGCGAGGCCAGGAATATCCGAACGAACCAACCCCCCGAAAAATTCCTGGGGAATTTTCGACCCGTTCGGATTCGAACCCAGGTCTCCAGAGCGGTAGGCTGCCGCCTTGGCCATCCGCCCGGCACTGTGGATTATAAAGCATCCTCTCCTCAGAAAATTACACATAGATGTAATCACAATTATATCCAAATTAATTCTAACCTGTATTAAAAAACACGAGGTGTGGATAGTTTTAAATTAATGGTAGGTTGCCATGGAACGCATGAGGAACTTGTCGAGCAGATTGCGGTCGCGACGAATTTCTATAGAAAAACGTCTATAGTTAAATCTACACGTGAAGATAGTATGGGAAACACCGCCAGGCCATTACCAATATTAACATTTATTACGCATCTTCGCTCGCTCGCTAGGCGTTGTTCCTCTATTCTAACGACGTCGCACCTCTGCATGGGTTTAAACTAATTTAATCGAAAACGAAAATGACAATATCGATAATGATTACTTTTCTACTTGATAACGAAGTGTTTTAAAAATCGTGTCAGAATGGCCGAGTGGTCTAAGGCGCCAGATTTAAGCTCTGGTCCTCGAGTGAGGGCGTGGGTTCGAACCCCACTTCTGACATATTGTTTTGCTCAGGGAACACATCTCGGGGTTCAAGCTTGTTCGTTTTCCATCAGGGGCGTGTTATACGACGACTGCGCTTATTGAAAATGTTATATAAATTAGCAAACTTCTTCAAACTCCACATATTTTAATCATAATTCAGTTATTATAATCATTATATTCCCATAGATATGTACTGTTTTCTTGCTAACACCAGTCTTATATTTGTATTTCAAAAATATTTTAAATTAAAATGGAGACAGTTTTTCACCATAAGAGGGCGCTGTCTGATGTTTACGTTTTTAAATTTGAAATTAACGCATGCCGGAAAATTAGGTTGGTTGTTTGTTTACATTATTATAGCAATTACAATATTTAATTATTATTATATTATAAAATCATACACAAAAGTTTATAATTCATTCATACTAATTCTTGTTCCCAATTTATTTATTTTATTTTTTAAACTGTTATAGAATTAAAAGCGAGTGAATAGTTAAAAATATAATGTATATTAGTGAAATTATAAAGCTAACTTCATTTGTTTGTGTATCATAAAGGTACATAATAAAGATTCAAAAATTTTTATTATTTTAAAAATTAACTAATTATTGTTTTTCAGTTAACTATTTCTACCATCTTTTCGACGCCATGTTGGAAACAGAAACATCACTATTTATTGTGTGGCCTGATGCTAACATTTCCAATTTATCTGCATTAAGAGAGTGTACATTATGTTTAAAATAATCCTTAAAATTCGATGTAAAAAAATTTAAATTCTGTATCAACTAGGACATGCTGCATGTTTTGCTCGTTTCCATTTAAACATGGCGTCGAAATGACGGTAGAGTGTACTGAAAACACGTGGTTCATCTCTACGTACAAAAAAATATAATTTTTAGGTATTTAATAAGAATTTGTTTTTTTTTTTTTACACAGACAAAAGTTATGACTCCACCGTCTAATGTCGAAAATAAATGCACGAGGGGTGAAGACTTCCGAAATGACTACATTTCTCTGTGTTTCTACTATAAATTGTGTCCTTCTACATGCATGAAGAAAATACAACTTGATAAGGGAAGATTGCATTGCACTCTTGACCTTTTAGATTCGTCCGTGTGGACTCCTTTACTCGAAGCCATTGAAATGAATGAAAGTTTAGAAGGGATTGTTCTGCATAGTGAATATTTAAAAAAAATGTCAGGAAATATTAGTGGTAAATTACTTAAATTTGATTTAAAAAAAAAATTTAATTTAGTAATCTGTAAAATAATCATTTTTTTATTTTTATTTTTGTCTTTTACTGTTTTCAGATTGTAATATTTACAGATTCTTCTTAGAAAAATATAGTGTGTTAAAAGGACTTCCAATAATCCTTAAACCAGAATTATTGACTAAGTTGATTAAATCTTTATCAGCTTGTATCTACAAGAATAAAAATTTGAAATTTTTAGAAATAACTGGATTACCGCTTTCTTTGAATCACATGGAATGTTTATCAGAGGTAATATATTTTTTAATTCATTTCTTAAGAAAAGAAGTGATTAGATTTGCATGTGTTAATAGGCACGTTATCTAGTAAATTGGCTTTAATACAGCTGAATGAGAAATGAATGACATTGCCCATTTGTTATAATATAGAAAGATATTGTTGAATTTGTTTGATTCTGAAATATTCAAGTTTACTTTCTTTGCCATCCTTTACAATTGTATACTTTTTTAAAGTTTGCCATGCAGATATTAACATGTTCTTTCTTCATGTCTATCATGGGTTTGGAAGTTTACAGTGGGAAAGGATGTGGATCTGATAGATCTGGGCCAATGTCCAGAAAATTTTCTGAGGATTCAACTTTGAATTAAATTCAAATATTTCAGACTAGTGTGCATTTTAACTGAATGAGCTATCTCATTATTCCCATATGAATTATTGTTTATTAATTTATATAAATTATTTAGTTTTATTTAATATATACTATATTTTCTCAAATCATGTCATNTTCTTTTTCCAACTGAAGAACAGGAAACTTTCACAACTTAAGTCGATGACTATTGATAAAAGTAACAAAGGGTTTACATTTGAAGAAGGAATTTTTCAGCTATTAAGTTTATCGGAGAAGCACGTGGGAGTACTGAAGGTGAACAATTTTCAATACGTGAAAATCTATTTGATTGGACGTTACTTTCAAAATATTCGCCTTCTCGAGCTATTTTATATACGCTATTTATATTTCTAGAACAATTTAAAAGATGAATCGGTAAATGTTTTTAATTCGTTAGAGAAAATAACCATTGAAAATCTTCGCAACAATCTATGGAACGAATGTTTGTCTCTATTCTTCAGCAACCGTTCGAAATTGACTGATCTAATATTAATTTTGTCACCCTGTTCAACTGATGATTCGATTTTCTGAACTCTACCATTTCTTACAGATTTAAAATGGTTAGATATATATTCTTTTATTCTCTACGTTTCCATCATCAAATGGACAAATGAACGTTCCGCATCTGATCCGAATAAAGTTATTGTGGAAGATTCATTAAAGACAGAAATGTTATGCCAATCGACGAATCTCAAATAAAAATAATAAGAATGACAAAACTGACATGTTATGAAATTGCTAATAACTCGAATGAAACAGAATTGTTTCTTTCTGTAACTTATAATTCAATCGAAATAATTGATACTAATTTAATAATTCTTATCATTTAAAGGTTTAACACTAAAAAACACGACACAACAATGCACAATCTTATAAAATGTGTTATTTATAATAACTGCAAATTGTTTAATTATTTAATATTAATTATCCTTTTGCAGTCTTTCACGTGTTTTAAATGTCATTTTAGTTAGTTTTCATTTACAGATGTCTTGAACGAATTTCTATACGTAAGTTTCACTATATCACTTTTTAAAATGTAAGATAAACAAGGAAAGAAAACAAACAAGAAACATACAGTTCATTTATTCAAAGAGAACACTTGTATATGAGTGAGTAAATTTATTGAAAGCTAATCACTGGTCGCTACTCAATGGTCTGGTGACCTGGATTTATCTATGTTTCTTTTGCCTAGCCAATAAGTAAATTGGAGCCTGTTTTCGAAAGAAATCCTTTTTGTAGGCGCTCCTTTTGTAGCATTTTTCATTGATACGTTCTTTGTTCCATCATTTATTTTTTAATTAACTCTTTCCGCCCTGTGGGCACTAAGAGGGCCTCTTTTTTCAAGCCCATTATGGATTCGGCCAGGCCCACAATTGGGCTGCCGGGTGGTGAAGGACGGAGCCCTACATATCCGAACGGACCACCTCCGAAAATTTCTTGGGAATTTTTCGACCCGTTCGGATTCGAACCCGGGTCCCTCAGATCTATAGGCTGCCACCTTGACCGCTCGGCCATCCGGCCGCATATTTAGGATTTAATTATTTCAGTCGAAGCGGTAGGCTGCCACCTTGACCGCTCGGCCATCCGGCAGGCACTGTAGATTATAAAGCATCCTTTCCCCAGACAATTATACATGGATGTAATCACAATTTTGAATTACTGTATATCCAAATTAATTCTAACCTGTATAAAAAAACACGAGGTGTGGATAGTTTTAAATTAATGGTAGGTTGCCTCCACATGGAACGCATGAGAAACTTGTCGAGCAGATTGCGGTCGCGACGAATTTCTATGGAAAAACGTCTATAGTTAAATCTACACATGTGAAGATAGTATGGAAAACACCGCCAGGCCATTACCAATATTAACATTTATTACGCACGTTCGCTCGCTCGCTAGGCGTTGTTCCTCTACTCTAACGACTTCGCACCTCTGCAGGGGTTTAAACTAATTTAATCGAAAACGAGAATGACAATATCGATAATGATCACTTTTCTACTTGATAACGAAATGTTTCAAAAATCGTGTCAGAATGGCCGAGTGGTCTAAGGCGCCAGACTTTAGCTCTGGTCCTGGAGTGAGGGCGTGGGTTCGAACCCCACTTCTGACATAATGTTTTGCTTAGGGAACACATCTCGAGGTTCAAGCTTGTTCGTTTTCCATCAGGGACGTGTTATACGACGACTGCGCTTATTGAAAATGTTATATAAATTAGCAAACTTCTTCAAACTTCACATATTTTAATCATAATTCAGTTATTATAATCATTATATTCCCATAGATATGTACTGTTTTCTTGCTAACACCAGTCTTATATTTGTATTTCAAAAATATTTTAAATTAAAATGGAGACAGTTTTTCACCATAAGAGGGCGCTGTCTGATGTTTACGTTTTTAAATTTGAAATTAACGCATGCCGGAAAATTAGGTTGGTTGTTTGTTTACATTATTATAGCAATTACAATATTTAATTATTATTATATTATAAAATCATACACAAAAGTTTATAATTCATTCATACTAATTCTTGTTCCCAATTTATTTATTTTATTTTTTAAACTGTTATAGAATTAAAAGCGAGTGAATAGTTAAAAATATAATGTATATTAGTGAAATTATAAAGCTAACTTCATTTGTTTGTGTATCATAAAGGTACATAATAAAGATTCAAAAATTTTTATTATTTTAAAAATTAACTAATTATTGTTTTTCAGTTAACTATTTCTACCATCTTTTCGACGCCATGTTGGAAACAGAAACATCACTATTTATTGTGTGGCCTGATGCTAACATTTCCAATTTATCTGCATTAAGAGAGTGTACATTATGTTTAAAATAATCCTTAAAATTCGATGTAAAAAAATTTAAATTCTGTATCAACTAGGACATGCTGCATGTTTTGCTCGTTTCCATTTAAACATGGCGTCGAAATGACGGTAGAGTGTACTGAAAACACGTGGTTCATCTCTACGTACAAAAAAATATAATTTTTAGGTATTTAATAAGAATTTGTTTTTTTTTTTTTACACAGACAAAAGTTATGACTCCACCGTCTAATGTCGAAAATAAATGCACGAGGGGTGAAGACTTCCGAAATGACTACATTTCTCTGTGTTTCTACTATAAATTGTGTCCTTCTAGATGCATGAAGAAAATACAACTTGATAAGGGAAGATTGCATTGCACTCTTGACCTTTTAGATTCGTCCGTGTGGACTCCTTTACTCGAAGCCATTGAAATGAATGAAAGTTTAGAAGGGATTGTTCTGCATAGTGAATATTTAAAAAAAATGTCAGGAAATATTAGTGGTAAATTACTTAAATTTGATTTAAAAAAAAAATTTAATTTAGTAATCTGTAAAATAATCATTTTTTTATTTTTATTTTTGTCTTTTACTGTTTTCAGATTGTAATATTTACAGATTCTTCTTAGAAAAATATAGTGTGTTAAAAGGACTTCCAATAATCCTTAAACCAGAATTATTGACTAAGTTGATTAAATCTTTATCAGCTTGTATCTACAAGAATAAAAATTTGAAATTTTTAGAAATAACTGGATTACCGCTTTCTTTGAATCACATGGAATGTTTATCAGAGGTAATATATTTTTTAATTCATTTCTTAAGAAAAGCAGTGATTAGATTTGCATGTGTTAATAGGCACGTTATCTAGTAAATTGGCTTTAATACAGCTGAATGAGAAATGAATGACATTGCCCATTTGTTATAATATAGAAAGATATTGTTGAATTTGTTTGATTCTGAAATATTCAAGTTTACTTTCTTTGCCATCCTTTACAATTGTATACTTTTTTAAAGTTTGCCATGCAGATATTAACATGTTCTTTCTTCATGTCTATCATGGGTTTGGAAGTTTACAGTGGGAAAGGATGTGGATCTGATAGATCTGGGCCAATGTCCATAAAATTTTCTGAGGATTCAACTTTGAATTAAATTCAAATATTTCAGACTAGTGTGCATTTTAACTGAATGAGCTATCTCATTATTCCCATATGAATTATTGTTTATTAATTTATATAAATTATTTAGTTTTATTTAATATATACTATATTTTCTCAAATCATGTCATCAATTCTAAGATGCACTATAAGTTTTAAATTGAATGGAAAATTTTAAAATATACAGGCAATTCTAAGACATATTTCTACTTTGGACAAGTAAAAATGGTTAAAACTTGTGTGTTAGAATACAGGAAAAGTGTATTATGTATAAATACAATACAAGAAAAGTAATTATGTATAAATATATATACCATAAAATATGGTATATATTTACACTTATACACACTTTTCCTAAATATTTCATTCTGAAATCAGGATGCATTTTATAAACCGTATTTTATGGTATATAAGATGCATCCTAATTTCAGCTTGGAAATATTTAGTGCATTTAATTCATCTTGAGCCTTTAACAGTCAGTCCTGAAATTTTTTTTTTACTGTATTCTGGTTAAAATCAATGTAATAATAATATGTTTAACTAATAATATTTTCATTAAATATTTAGGCTAGATAAACGTTAACTATAGTGTACTAAAGGCTATTTGGAGAATTCTTTAGCATATTGATCATATATAAATGCAGAGCAATGTTTTTACTGTTTTTTTTGTTTTCGTACAAAAGTTGATTTTATATGCCATAAAATACAGTGTATATATAGAGGATTTTTCATTAATTGTAATACAATTTTAAATGATCACAGGCATCTTAGTTTTTATTTGATTGTCGGGTAATTTACATATTTGTTGTGTAGTGTTTGGCAAATTTTCGTGGGAAGATTTGCAGTTCTTTAACATGTTGAAATTATTAAAACTTATTATCAAATTTCTTGCTCAATTTAGTGAATGTTTTATGTATTTTGTTTGATTTATGATCAACATAACTGACCAAGAGGACACGAGATATATCATTTAGTAAAAAATTTTGATGGAGTAATTGCCAACATGCTAACATTGGATTATTTTGAGAAATGCAGCTGCTAACAGGCCATCATAATCTTGCAACTTACCTCTGTTGGAGTATTCTTATGGGCTCATATTAAAATACTTAAATTAAATTAAATTTATTTCAACAACTCATGAATTGTTTATGACATTAAAGTAAACATTGTTTAGTTATTGGCAAAATAAAGCTTGATTTACATGCCACAGTTATCAAAAATTGGTTAATCATATTCAAGCTATGAAATTCAGTCATGAGGACCATTTAAATGATGTTTTTCATGTGTAATACTACTAAATATACCGGTGCTATAAAATAAAAGAAGTAGCACTGTATTATCTTTTGTAGTTATAATTTTGTGTCAATTTATAGTTTTATCACCTTTATTGGAAACCCTGTGTGTATATAGTCACTGAGAAAAACAAAATATATATATGCATTGTTTCTCAGTGGATCAAGTGATTAATAATGCATTGTTTACAATGTCCAGCCATTATGAGTAATGACTAAAATTGCCACGCAGTCTGATAAATATTGACTAATTTATTAAATTGACCAGACATTATGAATACAGCTAAATTCCCTTTGGGCAATTTGATTTTTTAAAACAAAACTCAAACAATTATTGAAAAAAATGTAGTTTTTCTGAATTATTTCATAGTATTTTAAAAATGACATGAGATCTTTTAAAAGTAAGTATTATCAACTGTATGAATTAAACTAATGTTAGCAAAAACTATTATTAGCACATTTATACATCAATCAAAATCAACTTAAAGGAAACTGTTGGATTGTCATGTTTGGTATAAATTATATAAAAAAATTCATTGTCATTAGTTTTAAAATGAGTCTATAAATCATTATCTATATTAATGTTGGTCGATAATGTCAGGGAGAAAATTCTTTAGTTCAATTTATAACTTTGCTCCAAACATGACCTCATTGATCTGCAGTTCATACCAGTATTATTCTTTTGATTTTTCATTGATTGCATACAAAATGACCATGTGTTAATGTTGTTAGAACTAAGCATATTTTATATATTTTCATTAAATCTTTCTACTAAACCATGATTTTGAGATAGTTTGGATTTCCTTGTACCAGTTTTAACTTAGACCACATATTACACAGTTCTTTGATAACATTATTGGCAAATTCTCTGCCGTTGTGGAATTGTGAATACTCAGTGCACTGAAAATTGTAAAAATATCTAAAAGAATATAAGCTACATCTTCAGCTCTTTTGGTTTTTAATGGTAGTAGTCAGCGTTTTTTTTTTGTCACAGAATGCAATGGAACGGCGTTCCACCACCCTTTTTTTCCCTAAAAAAAGCACTGGTAATAGTTGAATGAATGAACACGAGTATAAATTTATATTGCTCATTGGCTTGTGACTGCATATATATAAGGTGAACCTGACATCTTGAGTTCATTTCATTGCTTAAAATTGGTTTAACTATCAATCGTTTCATATCTCGTATCCCTTATAATAGTTTTATAGTTTGTACTTAATTCAATAGCATGGTTAATAGCAATATGGTTGTTATGCAATATCTGAAATTCATAATGATTGGGCATTATGAATAATGTGCATGTTAATCGCTTAGTCTATAACCACCATTGGCAATTGCAGCTCTTTTACAGTTAAATGCGGCTCTTGCTGAAAGTGTTAATTTCTGCTTTTTATTATTATTTTTACAATTTTATTTCCACAATTTTGTGAAGATATGTTTATTAAAAAATTCAATATTTGATTTATATAATATTTATATTATATAATAAAATTGCGGTACAAAACTGCAGTACAGAATAAAAAAGTACAGAACATCGGCTCCCATGCATTTTGCAAAACTTACATTTCGGCTCCCACTGACCTCTTGCTTGCCCACCCCTGGTCTATAACATATACGAAGGCTATTTTTTAAATAAGGTCCGTTTTTTAATAAGAAGAAAAATACTGTAAATATCATTGAAATATATTTTTTCCCATATTCTACATACTTTTATCTACTTTTCTACATAATTTCCATTTTTGTTCAAACATTTGTCATATCACTCAAAAAATTTTTAAAATTTGACTTCAAAGAAGCCTGCCGCCGGAAGACCACACCGCTTGTCTTGTATGGCACGGCAGAGTTTTCTCAAGGTCACAATAAGCATTGGAATTGATTATTGTGTCTCTTGGCATAAAATCCACTAACAAAGTCTCTTTCCTGTCCCAAAAGACAGTTACCATGATCTTTCGTGCTGAAATCGAATAACAGATCGTATCTTACAGTCGGCGGGCGACTCAATTTTCTTAAAAATTATAAATTTGCACAGTTCAGCACACAGACAGACGATACGGCTGAAAATGGCATCTAAACATGCGCAAAGCATGCTGAAAGCAGATGCTCATGCACACTGCTGCAATTGCTCGTCATTCTCACTCTCATTCACAAACAGACCTTATTTAAAAAATAGCTCTCGTACATTGTGCACTGATAAACATGATAAATATATATTGTGTTTCTCAGTGACTAGGGACATTGTTTGAAACATTTAGACCAACTGAAGAATCCACTTATTATAAATATTTACAGTATTTACTTTTAAATATACACCAGAGTTTTTACACAATAATACTGATTATGAAAACTTATTCAAATAGGTTTTCCCAGAATCAAATTCTTTACAGCATTTATCTTTATCAGGGTGCTTTATAGAAAAGAATGGATTAACAGGTAATATTTGCAATTTAATAGTTACAATTTGATTAAAAAAAGATTATGTAGATTTACATATTTGACAGTCTTGTGCAAGTGTTTGAGAATCGTGCCAAGTGTCAAGGTGCTTGATTTAAGTAATTGCCACATTACCCTTGAAGATATGAAGTGTTTAGTCTCTTTAATTGAAGTAAGCGAGAGAATTTTTCTACTTTCTGTTTGACTATTTTAATTGTTTTTCTTAAATATATTATTTTATGTTAATTGGATTTAGCATCAAGCCATTCAACGCAACACGGCAACTTGGTATAAAAGTCTGCGATACCGTCATCCCATTCTCGACAGTTTGCCGGGAATCAGGAGAGTTACTTTAAATGATAATGTACAAATTGGAGATGAAGGAGTTAAATTATTAACTGAACTGCTTTTTAATGATATATGGTTAAAAGGTAACTTGAGATTTAATTGACTTTATCCATAATTTAAATTACTCAAAGTATAAAAAAGTTTATAATGCAAACCTGTACTTGAAAATAAAGTCAAGTTTCTTTGTATATAAAGAAATTTTCTAAAATAGAATCTAAACTACTATTAGATCATAACAATTTCTAGTCAAACTATAGGAAACTAATGATCTGGTATCTTTAATTTGGACAAATTATGAATTGTGCTTGAAATTTCCATGTTTCTCAGATTAAATTATTGGAATATTATGTATAGGCAACTAAATTTTTAAGCTGGCAAGTCACTGTTATGGAAATTTTCTTATAAATATTAAAATAATAGATCATATTGCTTGAACTTTTGCACGAATGTTGTCAAGAATATGAAGTTTAACAAGATACAAATATTCAGTTTTGAGTTTTTCTTCAATTTTTCACAACTGAGAATGTTTTGACAGTCCAAAGTACTGTAATTTAGAGATATGGAATGAGTGTAAAAAATGGGTCAAATTTATATTCCTGAATTGTTATTATGTGACCTCTGGTCATCTGACAAAGTGGATAATTTGGCAAGATACTGGAAAATTAATTTATTTTATATACTAAATTAATATTGATCA
Source organism: Centruroides sculpturatus (assembly GCF_000671375.1). Taxonomy (NCBI): domain Eukaryota; kingdom Metazoa; phylum Arthropoda; class Arachnida; order Scorpiones; family Buthidae; genus Centruroides; species Centruroides sculpturatus. Next base: position 135,600 of record NW_019384971.1, on the reverse strand, counting down.
TCTGTAAAAGTATACTTTGTTGCATGCTTAGTTATAAATTTAAGTGTAAAATTGTCTTTTAGGACCAAATAATGTTTAACTATATGTATATAACAATGTATTTATTATATTTATCAGCTCTGGACTTGCAGAATTGCGACATAAGTGACATTGGTGCAAAATCTCTGTTGAATGTTTTAAATCACAATATGGTTCTGGAAGTTTTAGATTTACAAATGAATTCTTCTATTGGTAAGTTGAATATATGTTTATATATAAATTATTAATATAATAGTTTAGTTTTTATTTGCATTTTATAAGTGAGAAAGAAAATAAGTGATCTGAAAGTGACAGAACACTTTCTTTAATTCTCTCTACCCTATTAGCATTATGAGAACCTTTTATCCGTGCCCATTATAAGTTTAAGTTGGTCCACATTAGCTATACTTGGTTCAGTGGAAGATCAGAAATGAGGTTTCTTACATTCAGAATGTAACCTTACCAGATTTGCTTGCATTTGGACTGGAAAATATCTGTCCAGACATTGAAGAGAGATAATTTAATTACATTTACATATATATAAAATAATTTATTAACTTATATTTCATTAATAGGGGGTAAACCATCTTTGGATGAATTCAGAGTTGAGTTGCTAAGCATGTACTGTCTATGACTTCTTTCTGAATATAACATTGTGCTTTATGTGTAGATTAATATTTAAATGTAGAGTGCAAGTCTAATTGTGGTATGTAGTAATGAAATATTTATGATACCATGTATTATTTTAGTAAGGATTTACCATTGCTAATTAATTAATACTTATTGGATATTCATAGAATTTGAGTCAGATTGGAAATTTGAAAATAATGGAGCTAGAGGGTTTTGTGTAATGACTCAAATCCCACATATTAACATACAAACAAATGTTTATAGTAAAAATTAAAGGACAGTCTTGTACAATTTCTAAACATTTCAATGCTTTGAGTGCATATGTAATGTTATATTCTTGTAAACGTTAGTGTGTTGGCACACATTGAATGTTGTAAACACTACGTATATCTGTAAAGGTAACATATGAAAAATCATTATAACATTATCACCTGCTTGAACTTGCAAATCTGACATAATAATTAAATAACTGCTATCTTATAATGGCAGACCTATGGCTGAACAGCTTAGGTGGCTGTCTCCCACTCAGAAATCTTGAATTAATCCAGACAAGTCAAAATAACCTGAGGAATGTTTTGGTGATGGTCCATCTGGATATGTCAGGGATCCATTTCTGATCACTAGGTCGTCCCATCGTTTGTCTGGCTAAATTTATCATGAACTTGCTCTTGGTACTGAAAGGACAAATAGAGTTAGAAAAAATAATAAATAAAAAATGGCAGACAATGTAAATAATTCTGGATTTATTAACTTTCAAATCAAATGAAGAATATTGTTTTTAACATGCTTAAAACTTTAATTTCTGAATTTATTACACAGATCAAGAATTATTAGAGAAAATACAACAGCAGTTAGATGAGAATAATAAAGGGAAAATGTTTGAAGTAAGTAAGATTAACTAAGAAATGATAACCAAATATCTAATTGCCAGATTGTTTGAAGCTATAATTATGCTAAACTTTAATTAAGGAAATTAAGTAATTTGGTATTAAGTCAATCTGGCATTTAGACATTTGGTTATTAAAATTCAGGCTTAACTACTGTATAAATTAAATAGTAATTTAGTAGTTATTCTTTTATTCAAACGAATTTAGTTTAACAAGCTATCTTCAAAGAAGTGCTTGCTTTGCGAATCCTTGATGCAACGGGTGGGTAAATTCACAATGAAAGGATCAAAGGTAAAACAATTGAAAATATAACATGACTTTATTAATGTTCAATGTGTTAAAATGTTTAATGTATCTTAATGTGTTTCAGTTAAACAAAAAGCATCAGAAAACTGTAACTGCTGGAATTAAAGAGAAAACAAAGGCAAAACTGACACGGAGAGTGAACAGTCGTCCTCCTCCTAAAAACTGTGGCATGTAAGGATGTTGGTTCTCTTCTATTTTGATATTTATTTACAAAAGTTACCATAATATATTAATGTAATTACTGAAAAATATGAACCATTGCTTACATAATCTATACCTAATCTATACATAATCTATCTTTACATAATCTATACATAAAGCACAATGTTATATTCAGAAACAAGCATAAGTAAATTATTTATAAATTAATATTGTATACAGTTGATCCTGCTATATCAAATATTTATCTCGAAATTTATTTTTTCCCCTTCATTTTTAGCCTAAATTCAATTTAGGTGATATTTTCCATCTTTATTTCAAATAATTTTTTCTTAGAAGTTTTATATCTCAAGTTATATACTTAGGTGTTGTTTACAAATTCAAAACTCAGCAACTCTATTTTGACAGCATAAACTGTAGTTGAGAAACATCTCTTGCAATACAGTACATAATGTATATATAATTGACATTGCTTTTCTCTGATTGACTATGAGTTTGGCTTGCATCTTGCTTGTTGAAGACAGTTGGACAACAGAAAGTATTGACAAACTATTTCTTTTATGGTATATCAAACATGTTTTATTTATACCTAATACAAGTATGTACAGTACTGTACTTGCTATTTTATTAATAAATTACCATACCCACAATCAAGCCAATTACTGTTTACTGTGTAGGAACCTTTATATCTCAGATTTTTTTCTTTTTTAAATAGAAATGTTCAACTGTATATATAGAAAAATGTTATGTTCTAATTTAAATGATTACTACTAGATTCAATTTTCTTTTTAATATAGAGATAAAGAATCTGATGTTTCAAGTTCTAGTACAAGTAGAAGTGATGAATTAGAAGAATGGGTAAATGCTTGTTATCATTTACAGGTATAAACTGATATTTGAAGTCATAACTAGAAAGAAATTGGGATTTCTAGTACCTTATTTCAAAACTGTAAACAGTGAATGACTGCTATAGTTTCAGCTCATACTACATTATGCATTCGTTCAAGCAGAAACTGTAGCTGTTGTTTGCTGTCCACCTTTTTGAATTTACAATTTATATGTTTATATAGAGAGAACTGAAGATATGTTTTCAACAACTGCAGATTGAACAGGGAAAAAGAAAACTAGCAGAGATGAAAGTCAAGCAGGTAACTCTATTCAGTTTTAATTTTGTCGGAGTTTGAACGTTAATGTAGAATCTGTTATTTTATTCAAATAGTTAGAGAGCCAAGGGAAAGCATCTCACACACCTGGTTACACTCTGATAGATGATGCTACATTAAACACTATTCAAAATACATTTGTAAAATTCCAAGAATTTCTAAATTTTCTGAAAATATCTGGGTAAGATGGAGTATAGAAAAGTATTTTAAGAATATAGAAATTCAAAATTTATACTTGGTTTTTTTCAAAATTTAGGTTAGAAGACATAACTAAATTTCAATCAGGTGTGGCAGATTTACAGAGCTTTATTTCTGACAAGAATCGTGTTGAAAGGGTTAATGGAGACTTCGCAACAGAAGATACGGCACGGAAAGAGGTTTATATACCGGATATGATTCAGAATTTAAATTTTGAAACAACACATGCTCCTGAAAATGTGAGCAACAAGCAAGAAGAAATGATATTGCGCAATATAAATATGAATTCTAATAGATATAATACAAATAATACTAATAATGATGATTTGTTTAATATTATAAGTGAAAGAATTTCAGTGAAATTGAACCATACAGAGAATACTTTAATTAATTCCATAATAAATCAAGAAAATAATTCAATGGAGAAAACATGAAAAACATTAAAGTAACTAGATGTAACTTGTTTATATAAAATATAATATATAGAACTGTGTGAAATGGAACTTTTTGCTAAGCACTTATTGTAATAGTTTTTTTAGATATTAAAAATAACTCTTTTCATTTTGTAACGATTGATTATACTGATACAAGACGGTATTATGTTGCAAATTGTATGGTTGGCCTCAGGTTTGCCCAGTCTTTACCTGAATTAACAAAGAAGGAAGATTCTAGGTTTGGTGTAGACGAATTTACAGTGTACTTGAATATAAATACATCGGTCGTTATTTATTATCGATTAAGAATTGCTTCTATTCCCTAAAATGAAAGGGGATGTAAATCCTCGGGTACCAAACGCAGCATACAGGAATACACAAGAAATCACAAAAAAAAAAAATGGCTTCTAGGACCGTTTTTACAAGTACTATTGATACCGCTGGATATGAAATCCAATACTGATAGTCGAAGAAACCCCCCTACAGACCATTTCGAAAAATGTTTTGGAAATGGCCCATTGTGTGTCTGGCCTGACACCCGATGTATATGATTTAAAAGGTTCTTTTAGTGCCTTACAAGTTGATCAATGTCAGGTTCTGAGGTTGCACCTCAACATCCATAGGTGCAAAGTGATTTTTTTGATGACAATCAGTGATTCTCAACCTGTTTTGCACGTACGCTTAGGTATATCTGGGTTTAATACGTAGTGATTATGATAAGTAATAAACAGGAAAGGAATAATTATTAATTTCTTGTCTGTATTTTTATTGATAATACAGTCAAAACGGATACGATATTAACGGTGTTATATCGATAACTATATTAACAGGCAGACAGCTTTTCGTTCAGCAAGCACAGAATTGATACCAGAAGAACGTAAATGTATAAAATGGTGCGGCAATCGTCCTTCAAAAGTGAAAGAACTTTCTTTGCGTATATCACTTCCAAGTTTTATAATAATAGATTAATATTACTTATATCTATGATAAAGCGATATTGACAAGGTGAAAGGATACTCTTATTGATGATAACGAATGAACAATACTGATAGACCTGATAGTGCTGTATGAAAAAATCTAACATTTTGTTTTACTTATAGATACTTAATTAATATTTTGGAAAATTTTGTCAACAGACAGGACAATTAGCAGTAACACGTATTCCCACGTTAAAATACAGTTCCGTTTTCGAATAGTGAACAAGTACTTCAAGTAAAATTGTTATGTATAAGTTGTTATTATTTATTCATGGTGAATGTCTGTTATAATATTGTTGTTATATAAAAAAATACTTTTTATTAAATTCAAAGAATCAGGAATAAATGGTGCCCACAAATGGCCGAGTGCAGTAACGGGTTATCCTAAGGGTAAAAAGGACACTTTCCTGAAGCCCCCATTAATAGGAGGCCCCAAAACATTCTTCGAAGAAAAAAATCTGAAATCAACACTGTCCTTGGGGGTTCCCTAATTCAAATTAGCTTAGCTCCTCGAAGCCATAACACGCTACTGACCGAATGGGTATATACCACTAAACAATGGTGGTTGAATTTTCCGAGATTTCTTTGTTTCTAACACCTAAATACAGAAAATTTCTCATAAAACTCCTCCCCCTCAGCGTATCGATTACCTGTCACGTCACCCAAATAAACCCGAGCCAGTAAACTTATCAATTACAATTTATCTGAAGATAAAGCACCTTGTTGCGCTCTAGGGTGCAACAATGAATACTTATTTAGTGAAGCGTGTAACAATATTTTTATTATATATGATTATTTAGAATTGCTCCTTCATTTTAATTAATGTGATGTATGTACTCTGGAGTAAGAATATTGAATATAACCCAAACAATATAAGAATCGATATGTATTGTACCTATCGGAAAGGTATGAAATACCAGGTATGTATCGAATTATGTATCATATAATTATAGTAGTAAAGAGTAAAAGATGCCTGTGATAACATTCTACACAACAATGTAGTGTAGAAAATTACGTCATTAAATTACATGCAGTATACATGCAAGAGAAACTTTACTGTAATTATAATTAAACAACAACTGAATATTTTATAGCTCTAATATTCTTGTGTATAATATTAATTTTACTAATTATATTCTTTATTTTTGTGTATAGATTAAAATACATGCTTTTAAACCGAAACGAAATATTTAATCGTTATTACAATTATTATTTTTATAATTTAACGAATATAATAGAACTAATATCTAAATGAATACGAAACAATAAAGAATGCCAGCAACTGCAAGAGAGCTGCAGAAAGGATTTATGAGATCATCACAGTAACGTCACAACAGAGGATTAACTGGGGTAGAACATATAGAATACAGGATTAACAGAGAACTTGTTTACAACATATCTAGCTTTATAAGAATATGGATGCTGCTGAAGACTGATTTTGAAGATTTCCAAGGTGTTTCCTGTCGTTATTCTGAAAATGTTACTGAATTGATTAAAAATTAATTTATTACTGACTTTCTTCATCATTATTTACTTTCCCTGCTGTTATATAACACATAGAAAGTATGGGAATCGGTCAAAAATAGCCTTACAAGATTATTACATTTTTACATTCAGGGGACCTTGAAACGTCGAGAAATGCTAGAAAAGTCGAGGATTTTTTCTGTATGTATGATCAGTTTTTGTATATGTATTATCTACATATACACAGACTGACAGAATTAATTTTATAAAATGAAAGCTTTTTGAGGTATGGTTCCACTCCTTTAATTAATATCTCCCGAACCAATGGTCTGATTTTCCTGAAAATTTCTGGAAACAATTCCCTCTAATACCCAAACATCACTGCGAAATTTCAGAAATTTCCAACAAGAGGCAAAAGAGTTATTAAGCTTGAAATGGGATGAATATAATCATGCCCCGAACACACTCACTCATATCTGATATGATTTAAAAGTGTTAGAAGGCCGAACCTTACGGCATAGCTTTTGAAAAGGATGAAGAGTTTTAGAAGAAGTGAGAAGAGGGAAGAAAAGTAAAAAATGATAGGAAAGTGTGAAATGGGAATCATGGCGCCATCGAGTTCCATTTATTGAATATACTTTAATTATAACACACGGGGCGTAGCCCACAGAAAAGAGTATGGTCAAAATATATACAGAGAAGTCCGCACATGGTACTGCCTCTAGGGAGACAGGGAACGCGAGCAATTGGCAGCTATGCACGTGGACAACCGACTCGATGCGTAAGAAGCTGCTGAAAATATCAACTCGGAATACGTTGCCGTACAAAAGCACAAAAATTAAACGCAAAAAGTCCCCTGACAGCCGAGTTGGCAGGTTACAGTGGGGGAACAACAACGCAAAGAATCCCCAGATGGCCAACTCGGCCAGAATAGTCCATTTATATAGAGAAAAATCTTCCAAATCTTTATCATTTCTCGACGATTTAAAGTTCTCCAAGTCCAAAAATGTAAACCTCTGGATAATTCATTTTTTGATCGATCGCCGTACTTTTTCTCTGTTAACAGCCGGAAAAATAAAATATGTGTATTATTTAGTTGCAATTTAATATCAATGATCTGTCTCACATTACTGTTCACTGATAAAAGGTAACAGAATCATGTTATCTTTAAAAAAATAACATGAATTACAATCTTTTAAAAAATCCTTTAGGGTTTTTTTTTTATTTCATAGCAGTTCTCTTCTATACTGCAATGATCTGCCTTAACTTCCATAATTCTCTGTCTCTGTCTCTCATCATCCTGTCGCCTTTATCGTGGGTCTGGCCGAACCCTTGATTAACATGGTACAAGGAATAAAGGCCCTCTTAGTGTCCACGTACCACCGGTGGTACGCAAGAAGGATTCTTTACAAGTCTACACATTGAAAGCTCGGGTGGTATGCCAGTGAAAAGAGCGGAGAACCGAATTAAAAATTAAATTTTATAATAATAGTATTTTGTTCTGAAAAATTTATTTATGTTTATTAGTGTTGGAGAATTCGCTACTAGAATATTTGCACACGAAGGCCTTCATCAATAGCCTTACATTCAATTGATAAACGTGAGGTAAATAGACTATTTATATATTTATTGTACAATTATATAATTAATAAAATAAAGAACGAAAGCTTTCAAAGTTTTATACCTTAACTTTAAATTATTTAAGTTGAATGAAAGAAATGGCAGAAGCAGCAGTTTCAAGTTACGAGAAGAGTATTGTCATTTATGAAGCCGACGACAAAAAAGTTGCAAATGTAAGTCTGTGTAGTACAAATTATTTTAATCTATTTTATAGATTATTGTTTTAAAACTACTTGAATACTTTAATAACACTCAGCACTTACAATCATCTTTTAATTTGTTCAAAAATAGTATTGAACGTAATCTGTATCCGCTGCTATGTATGAAAAAATCCAGCAATGTGTTGCGTAACTTTCCCGGCAACAATATTTATATTTGCGTGAGGAGCCATCTGTTAAGATATTTAATTTAAGAAACTTTTTATAGCCTATTATTAGTGATTATAAAACGAAAAAAAAGCTTAATTTTAAAGGTATAGACGAGTTTTAAAAAAATTTGTAAGAGTAAAATCTTTATAAAATCCGACTCCATTCGAGATTTGACACCTCACCACCTCTATTTCCTCACCACTCTGCCTTTAATCACCAAAATTTAATAGCTTCAATTTCCTTAATAAATATATTCCCCTGCAAAATTTCAGAAATTTTTGTCCGAAGTAACGAATTATTAAGCTTCAAAGAGGGTGAACAAAATCGTTTCCCCCCACACCCTAGCATCCATATATGCAGAAAAAACCCCGATTTTTCTTGCATTTCACGACATTACGAGGTCTCCTAAGTCGAAAAATGTAAAACTCTAAAAGGTCACTTTTTGACCGATCGCCATACATTCCCCTCCTGAGAAAGTAATTTTTATCCAGAAACAGTGCTTCATCACTGCCATTCCTACAATAGAACAGTTAAATGGTGAGGAACGTTTTCTGATATTCTTGGGACGGTTCCACATTTCATAGTTGGAGCCAACCTGGACTCTTCATAAAGTTAGGCTGGTGTATTAATACAGTGGAACCTCGAGTTTCGAACGCCTCAGTTTACGAACAAATTTTGAACGCCATATTTGACTGTATTAGATATTTTTTACTTTTTATAAACTTTATTGTACTGTAGTTCAAACAGACATTTATGTATATGTCGTATTATTTTGCAGTCGTAGTCGTAAGGTCGAGTGTAGGTTGAACAAGACAAAGAAAATTGGAGACCATAAAATAACACGTCCGTTCACTTTCGGGTCCTCACTCGAACTCCCCTTATTTTATTGGTGCTGTTAACCTCATTCCAAAAGGGACGAGATTAACAAAGTAAAATACAGAAAATATATACAAAATTTACAAAATTTTAAATATGTTAAATGCCCCCCTCCTGAAAAGGCGACATCATGGAGCCTCAGGGAGGTTGGGCTGGGTGTTATACAATTTATCGGCTTGAACTCTAAAGTTGGTTGGATTATAATACGGTATAATTTTATCTACATTTACAATATCGGTTAATTTATTTAATGATTGGACAGGTCTGTCTATTTCTACGTTACAAGGAGATACTATTTTTAATATGGTGAAAGGTCCATGATACTTTGGAGCAAGTTTTCCTTGGTCGGGATGGAAGAAGGTTTGTAGTAATATTTGATCTCCTACTTTGAAGTTTGGAGTTTGATGTTGACTATTATATTTATCTCTGTTTCTTTCGTGAGCTAATTCAGTTCTTTCGGTGGCAATCTTACGTGCTTCGCTGAGANATCATCCTGTCGCCTTTATCGTGGGTCTGGCCGAACCCTTGATTAACATGGTACAAGGAATAAAGGCCCTCTTAGTGTCCACGTACCACCGGTGGTACGCAAGAAGGATTCTTTACAAGTCTACACATTGAAAGCTCGGGTGGTATGCCAGTGAAAAGAGCGGAGAACCGAATTAAAAATTAAATTTTATAATAATAGTATTTTGTTCTGAAAAATTTATTTATGTTTATTAGTGTTGGAGAATTCGCTACTAGAATATTTGCACACGAAGGCCTTCATCAATAGCCTTACATTCAATTGATAAACGTGAGGTAAATAGACTATTTATATATTTATTGTACAATTATATAATTAATAAAATAAAGAACGAAAGCTTTCAAAGTTTTATACCTTAACTTTAAATTATTTAAGTTGAATGAAAGAAATGGCAGAAGCAGCAGTTTCAAGTTACGAGAAGAGTATTGTCATTTATGAAGCTGACGACAAAAAAGTTGCAAATGTAAGTCTGTGTAGTACAAATTATTTTAATCTATTTTATAGATTATTGTTTTAAAACTACTTGAATACTTTAATAACACTCAGCACTTACAATCATCTTTTAATTTGTTCAAAAATAGTATTGAACGTAATCTGTATCCGCTGCTATGTATGAAAAAATCCAGCAATGTGTTGCGTAACTTTCCCGGCAACAATATTTATATTTTCGTGAGGAGCCATCTGTTAAGATATTTAATTTAAGAAACTTTTTATAGCCTATTATTAGTGATTATAAAACGAAAAAAAAAGCTTAATTTTAAAGGTATAGACGAGTTTTAAAAAAATTTGTAAGAGTAAAATCTTTATAAAATCCGACTCCATTCGAGATTTGACACCTCACCACCTCTATTTCCTCACCACTCTGCCTTTAATCACCAAAATTTAATAGCTTCAATTTCCTTAATAAATATATTCCCCTGCAAAATTTCAGAAATTTTTGTCCGAAGTAACGAATTATTAAGCTTCAAAGAGGGTGAACAAAATCGTTTCCCCCCACACCCTAGCATCCATATATGCAGAAAAAACCCCGATTTTTCTTGCATTTCACGANATTTCCTTAATAAATATATTCCCCTGCAAAATTTCAGAAATTTTTGTCCGAAGTAACGAATTATTAAGCTTCAAAGAGGGTGAACAAAATCGTTTCCCCCCACACCCTAGCATCCATATATGCAGAAAAAACCCCGATTTTTCTTGCATTTCACGACATTACGAGGTCTCCTAAGTCGAAAAATGTAAAACTCTAAAAGGTCACTTTTTGACCGATCGCCATACATTCCCCTCCTGAGAAAGTAATTTTTATCCAGAAACAGTGCTTCATCACTGCCATTCCTACAATAGAACAGTTAAATGGTGAGGAACGTTTTCTGATATTCTTGGGACGGTTCCACATTTCATAGTTGGAGCCAACCTGGACTCTTCATAAAGTTAGGCTGGTGTATTAATACAGTGGAACCTCGAGTTTCGAACGCCTCAGTTTACGAACAAATTTTGAACGCCATATTTGACTGTATTAGATATTTTTTACTTTTTATAAACTTTATTGTACTGTAGTTCAAACAGACATTTATGTATATGTCGTATTATTTTGCAGTCGTAGTCGTAAGGTCGAGTGTAGGTTGAACAAGACAAAGAAAATTGGAGACCATAAAATAACACGTCCGTTCACTTTCGGGTCCTCACTCGAACTCCCCTTATTTTATTGGTGCTGTTAACCTCNACATTTACGTATATTATTTAATTAATTGCAGGCAATAGGCGAAATGAGGCAAGATGTAAATTTATTTCACCAACTTCCAAACGGTAAATAATTATTTATTCTTTATTTTACACATTATAAATGAATATAACAGCGTACAGAAGAAACGTGATAAATACTAAAAAAGAATAATTTATTTTGAGTAAAGTCTGGTATCTCTCCTATCTTTTATATAAGAATAATTATCGTAGTATAAAGGATATAGATATAATTATCCTTAAGTGAAAAATAGGAAAGACCTATTTCTGTTTTAAACCGAACACCAGATTATCCGTGTTTAATCTAATCTTGAGGGATAAAATATAATATTTAATTTCATATTAATTTCAGTTGAGAATGGTAATCAATATGTGACGATGCTCAAGAACTGTACGCAAGTTCACGTTGGACCAAAAATAGAAATTCATACCGAAGGACCAAAAGTAGAAATTAGTAGAGATGGACCAAAAATAAAAATTCGTACAGAAGAACCAAAAACAAAAGATTTGAAGAAAGAAGATAAAGAAAAAGAAGGTAAATGCTTAACAGAAACGTGAATCAAATGCGTTGGCTGCGTTCAGCAGAGCCAATAGTAGTAACTGAGAAAAGGTGTTTCAATCAGTAGTTGTTACGTAGTTACATCTGCTGAACGATGAGCGACGTGTGCGTTGAATCATTGGTACAGCTAGCGATGGGTAACGTAAACGAAAGACGTTATTAAATGTCGTCATAACATAAAACATGTTTCGTAATAATGCTACTGTAGAAAGCATTCAGCAGAAAAGTACTCAACAGCTCCTGAACTGTTGAATCTGCTTAACGCATTGTAATTCGAGACCAATAGTGGCCGAGAGGATAAAACTACTGAACACTGCTCACGGGTTTGCGCCTCATTAACGGGCTGTCTATGTGGAGTTTTCCTGGTTTATCTCACGTGTGTAACATGTGAATATGGTACAATTCGCATATTCTGTCCTTCCTGGACACGCTCTCACATGGCAGATTGCCCTCATTTCGCGTTTCTTACCCGTTAATTAGTCAGAGCATATTCTTCGTTCTGTATAAGAACAGCATGATATGATACTCTCTTAATATTGATTGTGTCAACATAAAACACAATGAATTACACATATTAATTTCAGTCAGTTGTCGTTTTCTTCTCATGGGAACTCGTTTTCTTCTCATGGGAACAAGAAGATTATGAAAGACAATTTTCGAATAACGTAAAGAAATGGTATTTTATAAGAATAAATTTATTTCATTTGTCATGGTGCCATCAAATACGTCATTTTAAATGTTGTCGCCGGGAAAGTTACGCAATTCGTTGCTGGATTTTTTCCATATTAGACAATATCATGCGTGTACACTTGTTCATAAGTCATTCACTAAAATTTTCTTTAAGCTCACACACGTTTTACAAAACTCCATCTATTCATGTACTGTAAATATTATTGTTATATTTACCATAACCACGAAATAATTTCTAATACGCTAATAAAATAAATAAATAAAAGACTAGTGTAACGTTTGATTAAACTTTTTTCTTTTACTTATAGAAATGATCAACAGTTGCTACCAGAAGTTGAAGTACAAATACATCACGGAGTGTTCTTACATGAGATCATTTTTATGGGAAGGAGAGAGATTCGATTTTCCATTAGAGGATTATTTCGTAGAATTAACCGTAGAGAAAGCAGATTTATTTGGAATGAAAATCGGAGACAATATAAACTTGAATGAGCTATTTTCAATACAAGAAGATGGTCATCAAACTATTTTAGTGACAGGGAATCCCGGTTATGGTAAAACCACCCTTTGCAAGAAAATTGCATACGATTGGGCATCTACAAATTATCTGCAACATTTCGATTTAACTTTACTTCTGGTCTTAAGAGAATTAGGCAATAAAAGTGTAAAAGATGCATTACTCCATAACATGAATGAGCACTCGTCAACTGATAAAGTTCGGAAATTAGAAGATAGACAATTAAATATTCTGGTGATTTTGGATGGATTCGATGAGGTTGTAGAGAGAAATAAAGTTATAAAATTTATAAGGGACGATTCATTTGACATTTCTTCTCGAATGACCATTGTGGTAACGAGTCGACCTCAAGCTGCAGAGGACATCAGACAGAACATGAAGATGAGATTTTCGTTAGAAGGATTTAATGCAGAATACCAAGAGGTATATATTCAATTAATGTTTGGAAAAGACGAAAGTAAGACCAACGAACTCATTTCTAAATTGGAGGAGGAAGAGTTCTATAGAGAAGTAGCAGAATGTCCTCTGATGCTGCACATGTTGTGTTGCCTTCATAAGAATGGAGAAATGGGAAAACTTGAAACTATGACTGATTTATACATCCGAATATTTTCTCTCATAACTGAACGTTATGTTAGAAAATCAGTTCAGAAAAGTAAGTTTAAAACAGGAAAATATTTTGTGGGAGAAAATCTGCTACTGAAATTGGGAAAATTAAACAGGAAACCATGCTGTATAACATCAAAAGTCTTAGAGAAGAAGTTTTCAAATGAAGATAAATATAAATTTATCATTGGACTGGGCATTCTTACTCTGGATTCCTTATCAGAGTGCGATAATATAATTCGATACAGTTTTGTACATCGCACATTTGGTGAATTCCTTTCGGCTTTATCCATATATATGGGTTATGTTCCATTCCCATCTCATATTTATAGTGCGGAATTATTATTTCTATTGGGATTTTATAAACATGATCCTTTACCTAAAGGGTTATTAAAAGCTATAGAGGATAAGATATTTACTCCCGAATTCATGCTTCAAGTTCATCAACAAATCGAACTACAAACGAACTGGGAACAATTTTGTTCCCATTCATCTGTGTACTGTTTCTCTTCGAATTTCTCTAATTTCGAACAGTTATTGACGTTGTATCAATTCAAAGAATTTTATTTATATTTTTCTGAGAGCATGGATGAATACCACGAATTAAAAGAAGTATTATCCGATTTTTTGAGCAATTACAGTTTACCAAATAACGTTACAATTTATCTTGTGCTATTTCTTGAGGAGATTGCTGTGATAAATTTACACGATATTCGAGAACCCGTTACTTACATTATAGATTTTATTTATACAATAAACCCAAACAATTTTCACATTCATTTTATTGGTGTAGATTTTCCTTCCTCCGATTCGTACGAAAAATTTACCAATGTAAATTACAATTTGAATTTATCCGTCGACATGCGGCAATTATTAAATGTAAGTGAAGACGAGGAATTGGTTGCATTGGAAAGTATCGACGTCCTGGAAGATTCTAATAGTTACATCCTGTCATTGCAGCAATACGAAGCTTTACGTCATCATATCAAATATCGCCATCATTAATTAATATAATGGTAAAAATATAATGAATTTTAATTCTTCGTTCCTTCGTGAATAAAAACGAAAATGAAATTCATATAGTTTCTACAACAGTGCAGCATGAATTGCTCTGGAAAATTTTAAAATATCTCCACCATTTCGCCAGTTTTTAATTTTTTCGCCACCTCAAATAATTTATCGCCATCAGTTTTACTTATTATTAAAATTGTTGATTCTCTTGACGTAAAATAATTAAAAGGTTACATTATGCATACTTGGAATATGGAAAAGAAAACTGCAATAGTTTCTGCGGAAATGCAGCCATTCTGGCTGAAAGTTTCATTTTGTTTCGTGATTATCCTTCACTTTGAACATTTAAAATGATAGAAGAAAAAGTTCATTCAAATGTTGAAATTCCTCACGTTATAAACCGTTTGATTAGATTAGAAATATGAGTTTTAGACGAAGTTAAAATTACGTGTTTTGTTTTACAGATTTTCTAAACCCTGTAAAAATTCCGAAATCTGAAGCTTAAATGTAATTAATAAATTTATAATTACAGTAGAGTGTCGATTATCCGACCTAATTGGGGACTGGGGTTGGTCGGAAAATTGAAAGGGCAGATAACCGAAAAGTATGAAATAATCTGTTATTAGTGTAGTGGAGGTAATAGACGGCCGCCATCGGTTAGACGAAATCTGGCCGTCTTTTTCCATCCATTTACATCTCCACAAAGACTGTCTTTATCAGAAGGCTGTAAACATGAATTAGTTAAGTCCACGACCACGTTTTAAACTAAAACAACATTTATTTACAACAATCCTCGAGTACACTTGAAAGAGAGCTACACGTGCTCATGGCAGCGATCACCCGACAAGAAGAAGAAGCAACAATACCCAGAATTCTCTCTCTGGGAAAAACCCAGTTCCCGTTTTTCTATCCGGGATTCCCGGGAAACTCGTAGAGGAGTGGCGCCATCTCACCAGTCCGTGATTTGTCGCCGCAGNCGTAAATCAGTTATCCGAAATATCAGTTATACGAACAACCCCAGTCCCCAATTGATTCGGAAAATCGACGCTCTACTGTACCTCCACCATTTCGCCAGTTTTTTATTTTTTCGCCACTTCAAACAATTTATTGCCATCAGTTTTACTTATTATTAAAATTGTTGATTCTCTTGACGTAAAATAATTAAAAGGTTACATTATGCACACTTGGAATGTGTAAAAGAAAATTGCAATAATTTCTGCGGAAGTGCAACCATTTTGGCTGAAAGTTTCATTTTGTTTCCTGATTATCGTTCACTTTGAACATTTAAAGTGATGGAAGAAAAAAGTTCATTCAAATGTTGAAATTCCTCACGTTATAAACCGTTCGATTAGATTAGAAATATGAGTTTTAGACGAAGTTAAAATTACGTGTTTTGTTTTACAGATTTTCTAAACACTAAAATTTCCGAAATCTGAAGCTTAAATGTAATTAATAAATTTATAATTACAACAATTCTTGTTAAAATACAAGTGTTTGTCCTTTGACACCTTTAATAAAAAGTAGACAATTACCGAATCTTGACTTTTTAAAATTACAAAATTTTGATAAAATATAGGTCCCTGACCTTTGACCTCTGATCAAATAATAAACTGTTTTAGAAACAAAAAAGTCCCAGAATTGGCCTTAAATTATTTTATACAGAATAGCCTATATATTTATTTTATAAGAGTTATTAATAGATATTAATCAATTTAAGTCTTCTCTCTTCCGTTTAAGTAAATCGTTCAATATTACGAACTTAAAAAAAAATGTAGTCCATTTACAAAAGTTTAAAATTAATCTCAGTGAAAGGTTCATGTATAAAACTTAGCAATTTATTTGTGGCAATTGTATTAAGCATAAATCCATATTCATGTTTGGCTTTCGGTGTGCTATTCAGTGAATTTTCACGAAAAATATCGAAGGAATTTCTTTAATATGTGAAACAAAATAAGTCTTATTCTTATCTAGAAATTTTCGTGCTTTTTTAATAGTACTGAAACGATCATTGATGCTCTTTCAGAAGCGAAATTCTTTCTGAAAGAGATAAAGATATTAATTTCGAAATGAAAACACACTAATACTTTGCATAAATTATAATAAACAAGAAATTAACATGGATGAATCCATGATTTCACTTCTATACAATCAAAGTAAAACGTCGATGACGTTGAAATTACATATAAAATTGGCATAAGAGGATGAAAAAGAAAATAACTCGAATTGCACATGGAGGAAATTATAAAGGTCACCATATCGATCCATTTAGTTAAAGTTTTTTCATTTGTGTCATAAATAGTGGTGGACACTGGGCCTGAAACACCCAGTGGAATATTGTCCAATGGTTCGAACATAATTCTTTGTTGAGGTTTGTAAACTATATAGCCATTAAATTACCTCGAAATTACAATAAAAAGGATTATTCCGTCATTATAATTAAACAACAGGGTTTAAAACATTAGTTATTGACAAGTTCTCAAACTTCAGCTTTTACAGAATAAAAGAACGATTTCAAAGGGTCTCATTTCACCACAAATCCATATTTAAACCTTGAAATAATATAAATGTTTTTCAAATTGTTTATCAATTACAACTGCGGTTGTGTCAATTGTAATATTAAAAACACACATACATGTGACTAGAGGGTCGACACCTCTTTGATGCCTTGTCAGGACTCACACCACCGTGTCTACCGGAAGTGTGGAAGTTAGTTATCATTACGAAAGTATAATTATATTATGGATATAATTATACTTATAATTTTCATCATACAATAATGGAAATTATAAGTATGACTTTAAGTAAAATTTGCTATAGCATGCGCCAAAGCCTGCATGTATATAGTATGTAGTCATCTCTCAATGTTCTCTCATAAATCTACATATTATCAATACACGACCTTTGCTACAAGTATATCTTCAGGAATAAATGATTAATAATCTTATCAGTAAAATTTTCCGAACAGAAACAACTTGATTGCGCATTGTTATGAAATACTCTTCACTTCTGGAATGAATCATTTAAAAAGTTTTCTGTTGTGCTGGATCCAGGTCGAAAGTGAATAAATAGAAAACTATTGATGTAACTTTTAATACAAGTAGGCTATATTATCAGCCGGATTAACAAACGGATAAAAGTAACTTAGAACAGGTAAATATTCGATAGATTTAATAACATTTTTATCAATTAGACTATAATTTTTATGTTTATATACGTACAGATTAAAGTAGCAATGATTTTAAATCAAAATAAATATCATTAATTATAGTAAAATTGTAATATTTTTATTCAATTTAATAAACATTATCTTTGCGATAAGTTACTATTAATTACACAATTTAGTAACTAAATCTCAATAACAAACTTTACGCCTTATAAATGCAGAAAAACCTACAGGTGTTTCAATTAATAAAAACATCATATAACAGATGGAGCACACACTATTTATTAAGCATTTTGGATTCAATCGTTCGTTTCAGAGTTTTTATCTCTTAAATATTTGCTGTTACAAAGATTGGTTTGATACAATCATTGAAATGATGTAATCGAGTTAGTGACAGACAATAAGGCTCGTGTTATTAGAGAGTTCTTATTATGGGGTTTTAAAACCCGAAACATTAGAGCAAATACGATATATTTTATATCTGCTATTTGTAATAGGTATGTGATGTAGAAATACTTATCGATTCGAGTCGACACGTTGAAATCTGCCTGTCTACTCTGAACTCGTTCGCTTGACATGTCTGTGCGAGTAGACTTTGTCTTTGTTGCTTTATAGACTAAGTTATACGATTAATATTTTACATGTTAGTGTTAATCTTTCAACGATAAATTTGGAAATTTTCTTCATATAATTTTTCATAATTTTTTACTTTTTTGAACTTTTTAGATTTGACTTTCGCACCTTGCAACGCTTGTAATACAGTAGAGCTTCGTTTATCCGAAAGCCGGTTATCCGAAAGAATTCCAGTCGGCAAATTTAAATTTTCGCTAGTGCTGTGGCACTGCAATCTTTGGCTATATCTTGGGCTAGTCCAATATTTTTTTGATTGATGTGTGTGTTTTAGCTGGCAGCACTGGCAATTTTGTGTGCCGTGCTGAATCGAACGTTTTTGATACTAGATTAACTTCTAAAGTATAAGTTTTTTTTTGTTTTTATATTTTTCAATATATTTATTTTGTTTGTACAAAAAAAGAAATAATTTTTAACGTACAGTAGTCACGATTATTATTTTAAAAAGTTTACGTTAGGCTAACATCGACGAAAATTTCACGCGAAGCGACACGCAACGGAAAAAAATTTTAACACAGGATAAGTTAATATATTTTATCGTACATAATCGGTTATCCGAAAAGTAAGTTATCTGTACAATCCCAGTCTAATAGCCTACAAAGAAAGGTCCTGTCGTCGATGGTGTTCTGGAAAANACAGAAACAACTTGATTGCGCATTGTTATGAAATACTCTTCACTTCTGGAATGAATCATTTAAAAACTTTTCTGTTGTGCTGGATCCAGGTCGAAAGTGAATAAATGGAAAACTATTGATGTAACTTTTAATACAAGTAGGCTATATTATCAGCCGGATTAACAAACCGATAAAAGTAACTTAGAACAGGTAAATATTCGATAGATTTAATAACATTTTTATCAATTAGACTATAATTTTTATGTTTATATACGTACAGATTAAAGTAGCAATGATTTTAAATCAAAATAAATATCATTAATTATAGTAAAATTGTAATATTTTTATTCAATTTAATAAACATTATCTTTGCGATAAGTTACTATTAATTACACAATTTAGTAACTAAATCTCAATAACAAACTTTACGCCTTATAAATGCAGAAAAACCTACAGGTGTTTCAATTAATAAAAACATCATATAACAGATGGAGCACACACTATTTATTAAGCATTTTGGATTCAATCGTTCGTTTCAGAGTTTTTATCTCTTAAATATTTGCTGTTACAAAGATTGGTTTGATACAATCATTGAAATGATGTAATCGAGTTAGTGACAGACAATAAGGCTCGTGTTATTAGAGAGTTCTTATTATGGGGTTTTAAAACCCGAAACATTAGAGCAAATACGATATATTTTATATCTGCTATTTGTAATAGGTATGTGATGTAGAAATACTTATCGATTCGAGTCGACACGTTGAAATCTGCCTGTCTACTCTGAACTCGTTCGCTTGACATGTCTGTGCGAGTAGACTTTGTCTTTGTTGCTTTATAGACTAAGTTATACGATTAATATTTTACATGTTAGTGTTAATCTTTCAACGATAAATTTGGAAATTTTCTTCATATAATTTTTCATAATTTTTTACTTTTTTGAACTTTTTAGATTTGACTTTCGCACCTTGCAACGCTTGTAATACAGTAGAGCTTCGTTTATCCGAAAGCCGGTTATCCGAAAGAATTCCAGTCGGCAAATTTAAATTTTCGCTAGTGCTGTGGCACTGCAATCTTTGGCTATATCTTGGGCTAGTCCAATATTTTTTTGATTGATGTGTGTGTTTTAGCTGGCAGCACTGGCAATTTTGTGTGCCGTGCTGAATCGAACGTTTTTGATACTAGATTAACTTCTAAAGTATAAGTTTTTTTTTGTTTTTATATTTTTCAATATATTTATTTTGTTTGTAAAAATAAAGAAATAATTTTTAACGTACAGTAGTCACGATTATTATTTTAAAAAGTTTACGTTAGGCTAACATCGACGAAAATTTCACGCGAAGCGACACGCAACGGAAAAAAATTTTAACACAGGATAAGTTAATATATTTTATCGTACATAATCGGTTATCCGAAAAGTAAGTTATCTGTACAATCCCAGTCTAATAGCCTACAAAGAAAGGTCCTGTCGTCGATGGTGTTCTGGAAAACATAATCAGAATAAATGGTTGTTTCAAAAAATATTTTTGGGCAGACTGTATCTTATTTGATTAAATTAAATTATCATCCGGCGAAATTCTACAAAAAAAAAGAAAAAAAAAAGAAAAAACTTCAATTTCAGTTAGAAGGCTGTGCCTGTGTATTTTACAGTACAATTGATTTTTCGATCGATGTTTAGGTCTCAACAGAAAGAAAATTAAATACGTAGTTTATAAAATCACTGACATAGTTTTAATATGGTCCTGGGGGGGTCGCCAGAATTTTTTTAACTTGTAAAGGGGTCGCGTATTCAAGAAGGTTGAAAAACACTGTTTTACAGGATATATCTTCGCACACATACCATTAACTTAAGTTGTGCAGGTCCTTGTGCACGTTGTGCACAAGGGTCTGCACAACTAAGGGCCTGAACACGTGCATTAAAAATTCTCGGACGCATTGAATTAGCTATACTCATACTTATAATAAGATGTATATAATTTGACATTTCAGATAGCTTAGGAAACCTCGTATAAGAACAAACATTTTTTTCTCTGTTGCTGAGGATAGTCAGTGCGTAATCTAGAAATGACATGATTACGACCTTCAATAGATCTTCACACGGAAAAACCTTACACTATTCTATGCAGTGTTAATAGCCTTCTGTTTCTCCTGTAAAATTTCATTTTTGGTGGTTACTGTATGTTCTTATGTTAATAAGCCCCGATAAAGACTGGAAGCTCGACTTGGATGCAAATTCTTAATTCAAAATATTATTCTTATAATATTTTAAATTACGAGTTGTTTTTATATCTACAGAACACGATCTTTGAAGTGTAAATTTTTGAATATTTTGCGTAAATAAATAAACTGTAATTACACATATATTTTGTCAGTTACAAATAACTATAACATAAATTCTTAAGCATAAAACATAGTAGATTCATATTAAATAAGAAATAATTATCTTTGACATGTACACAATATATACTGTATACAGACTACAATGTTATAGTAATCATTAAAATATGTTTATTCTTATTATTACAGAATTCGCCTACAAAAGCATCTTGCATAGGAAGACCAGCATTCGTAGAATTATATTAGTGTTACACATAAGGTAAATATTTAAACATTTAATTTAAAATCATATTTCAAATAAAAATTGGAGTATAACGCATAAATCTGTGAAAAATTTAAAATTTTATATTTAAGTTATTAAATTTGAATTAAACAATGGAAGAAGCAGAAGTTTCAAGTGAGGACAAGAATGTCATTGTTTGTCCAGTTAATTACGAACAAGCTGCAAATGTAAGTCGGCAACATGTATTTTACTCTGTAAAAAATTTTTTTTGTAAGTTAATTATTACTTTATAATGACTGCAAGACTATGTTTGATATCGTCCAAAAAACTAAAATAAGTAGCTTTGTTATTTAACTTCACAATAATAAGAAAAAAAAACAAATAACGATAATTAAATTTAATATATCTTTATGCATTATGACTAGTAGGTAGCCTGATAATATACATGTAGGTACAATACGCACTGTATATATATTTATGTAATCAGTTTGTTTACGACAACAAATATTTTTAAATTTGTATTTTGGTATAATGAAATTATTTTTGTCTTAGATTTACCCCATATGTGTTAATAATTGTGAAAGAATAGACACGCTCTTATGTTTCAACAATCTTCTGTGTTTTCAACATACGATAAGAAATTTTGTTGTTTTCTTTAAATTTTTTGGAAATAAGCCGAATAAAATTTAATTAGAATTAAACATTTAAAAGTGCATATAAATTTAAATTTCAAGTCATTCCGTGTTTACATTGTTAACGGGCTTAATTATGTCTTACTGTGCAAGTTACCTGATGATAATCAGCCACCAAAGGGTGCTTCATGTAACTGTTATGTTTTGTATATCATTTCAAAATCTGATGACAGTTAGTTACCGGTTTTCTTTTCTATAAACTGGCAGTCATTTTTAATAACGTTATTCTGTTTAGCAATCTCTGCTAATTAAATCGAGGAAAATGCATAAAAGATTTTTTTTGGAAATTGAGACAAGAAATTTCAACTTTTATGAGTGTAAAGGAACCACAATATTCCTAAATTATATGACGGACAGTGGCTTTTGGATTTATGTTTCCTTACTAATGTCACAACGAAATTAAACGAACTTAAGAAGCAGCTTCAAGGTGAAAACACATTGAACACAGAGTACTATCAAAATATAGAAGCCTTCACAGCAAATCTCAAACTTTATGAAAGTCAGCTAAAATCATAAACCACAAATCATCTACTAAAATTACATAAATTTAATAGTTACAAAAACATTTTTTTTTTAAATATGCACAAGAAATTACTAATCTACTAAGAGACTTTCAAGAAAGATTTTCATTTTTATAAGTTTATGAGAATATATTTAAAATTTTTTTATGTCCATTCGACGTTGTTGTGGAACTAGTTTCAACAAATCTGCATAGTTT
Organism: Centruroides sculpturatus; assembly: GCF_000671375.1. Classification (NCBI taxonomy): domain Eukaryota; kingdom Metazoa; phylum Arthropoda; class Arachnida; order Scorpiones; family Buthidae; genus Centruroides; species Centruroides sculpturatus. The sequence goes on along the minus strand of NW_019384971.1, from coordinate 112,483 downwards.
TTGTTAAATCTCCATTAATCTTCTGAATTAGAATATACGTTTAAGGCCAATAACAAAGTTCGGTTTTATACAAAATACGTCTGTAATGATAAACTTCCTAACGTAAAAACAAAACGCAATGAGCATTACAGCTGCAATAGAAATCACCTATCTTTGTGAATCTGTTTTTCTAAAAATTGAAGATTGTTAAATGTAAAAGTAATAATAGATTGACAGATAAAAATTTAAAAATACCAATTATGTTGATATTAAAAATTAAATGAAAAAAATCAAAAGCAAATTTCACATTAAATACATACAAAATACTGTACAATTGTATATGTTTTGTTGTAAGTAAATACGTGCGGCCCATAGTATATTTTTACTTTTGCTTTTGGGGCAGTAAACAATTTTGTTTGGACAACAATTCTCTAGACTGTAATAAATATATTTTTTAATTACAGGCAATGGATAGAGTGAGGCAAAATGAAAGTATGTTCAAGGAACTTCTAAACGGTAAATGCTTTAGTCATAAACTTTGAAGCTGATATAAAGAAGGATATTCTTCAGAATTTATATACGTTTTAGTTTTTTCGTTTCTAATGATTTCATGAAAATTAGTTAATGTAAGCTGTTATAAACAATACACAGAGGAAATTGATATAATAAAAAAATATTTTAAAAGGTTAAACTTTACTAAATGTTAACAATTCATTACATTAGTTTCTTACGAACAACTTCGTAATGCTTACCATAGATAAAATGTGATTACAGATAATCCCCGTATAAAACGGGATTTACGTTTCAAATAATTGCCGTGTTATACAAAACAAAGAACTAGTTCGAAAAAGGGGAGTTAAGTTTCAAAAATTAAAACATGCTGTTAAATCTTTATTTAAATCGATTTATTATTCATTTTTTTCATAGGTAAAATCAACTGGTAACAATTTTTGGGTGCGTTCGTTAATAGCGTTCGCTCTGCAACTGAAGTGTGCTGCTCTTTGTAGGCATTTACGAACGACGATGAAAGAAAGANCCCCTATATAATTTGACATTTCAGATAGCTTAGGAAACCTCGTATAAGAACAAACATTTTTTTCTCTGTTGCTGAGGATAGTCAGTGCGTAATCTAGAAATGACATGATTACGACCTTCAATAGATCTTCACACGGAAAAACCTTACACTATTCTATGCAGTGTTAATAGCCTTCTGTTTCTCCTGTAAAATTTCATTTTTGGTGGTTACTGTATGTTCTTATGTTAATAAGCCCCGATAAAGACTGGAAGCTCGACTTGGATGCAAATTCTTAATTCAAAATATTATTCTTATAATATTTTAAATTACGAGTTGTTTTTATATCTACAGAACACGATCTTTGAAGTGTAAATTTTTGAATATTTTGCGTAAATAAATAAACTGTAATTACACATATATTTTGTCAGTTACAAATAACTATAACATAAATTCTTAAGCATAAAACATAGTAGATTCATATTAAATAAGAAATAATTATCTTTGACATGTACACAATATATACTGTATACAGACTACAATGTTATAGTAATCATTAAAATATGTTTATTCTTATTATTACAGAATTCGCCTACAAAAGCATCTTGCATAGGAAGACCAGCATTCGTAGAATTATATTAGTGTTACACATAAGGTAAATATTTAAACATTTAATTTAAAATCATATTTCAAATAAAAATTGGAGTATAACGCATAAATCTGTGAAAAATTTAAAATTTTATATTTAAGTTATTAAATTTGAATTAAACAATGGAAGAAGCAGAAGTTTCAAGTGAGGACAAGAATGTCATTGTTTGTCCAGTTAATTACGAACAAGCTGCAAATGTAAGTCGGCAACATGTATTTTACTCTGTAAAAAATTTTTTTTGTAAGTTAATTATTACTTTATAATGACTGCAAGACTATGTTTGATATCGTCCAAAAAACTAAAATAAGTAGCTTTGTTATTTAACTTCACAATAATAAGAAAAAAAAACAAATAACGATAATTAAATTTAATATATCTTTATGCATTATGACTAGTAGGTAGCCTGATAATATACATGTAGGTACAATACGCACTGTATATATATTTATGTAATCAGTTTGTTTACGACAACAAATATTTTTAAATTTGTATTTTGGTATAATGAAATTATTTTTGTCTTAGATTTACCCCATATGTGTTAATAATTGTGAAAGAATAGACACGCTCTTATGTTTCAACAATCTTCTGTGTTTTCAACATACGATAAGAAATTTTGTTGTTTTCTTTAAATTTTTTGGAAATAAGCCGAATAAAATTTAATTAGAATTAAACATTTAAAAGTGCATATAAATTTAAATTTCAAGTCATTCCGTGTTTACATTGTTAACGGGCTTAATTATGTCTTACTGTGCAAGTTACCTGATGATAATCAGCCACCAAAGGGTGCTTCATGTAACTGTTATGTTTTGTATATCATTTCAAAATCTGATGACAGTTAGTTACCGGTTTTCTTTTCTATAAACTGGCAGTCATTTTTAATAACGTTATTCTGTTTAGCAATCTCTGCTAATTAAATCGAGGAAAATGCATAAAAGATTTTTTTTGGAAATTGAGACAAGAAATTTCAACTTTTATGAGTGTAAAGGAACCACAATATTCCTAAATTATATGACGGACAGTGGCTTTTGGATTTATGTTTCCTTACTAATGTCACAACGAAATTAAACGAACTTAAGAAGCAGCTTCAAGGTGAAAACACATTGAACACAGAGTACTATCAAAATATAGAAGCCTTCACAGCAAATCTCAAACTTTATGAAAGTCAGCTAAAATCATAAACCACAAATCATCTACTAAAATTACATAAATTTAATAGTTACAAAAACATTTTTTTTTTAAATATGCACAAGAAATTACTAATCTACTAAGAGACTTTCAAGAAAGATTTTCATTTTTATAAGTTTATGAGAATATATTTAAAATTTTTTTATGTCCATTCGACGTTGTTGTGGAACTAGTTNAAAAACATTTTTTTTTAAAATATGCACAAGAAATTACTAATCTACTAAGAGACTTTCAAGAAAGATTTTCATTTTTATAAGTTTATGAGAATATATTTAAAATTTTTTTATGTCCATTCGACGTTGTTGTGGAACTAGTTTCAACAAATCTGCATAGTTTTTGTTAAATCTCCATTAATCTTCTGAATTAGAATATACGTTTAAGGCCAATAACAAAGTTCGGTTTTATACAAAATACGTCTGTAATGATAAACTTCCTAACGTAAAAACAAAACGCAATGAGCATTACAGCTGCAATAGAAATCACCTATCTTTGTGAATCTGTTTTTCTAAAAATTGAAGATTGTTAAATGTAAAAGTAATAATAGATTGACAGATAAAAATTTAAAAATACCAATTATGTTGATATTAAAAATTAAATGAAAAAAATCAAAAGCAAATTTCACATTAAATACATACAAAATACTGTACAATTGTATATGTTTTGTTGTAAGTAAATACGTGCGGCCCATAGTATATTTTTACTTTTGCTTTTGGGGCAGTAAACAATTTTGTTTGGACAACAATTCTCTAGACTGTAATAAATATATTTTTTAATTACAGGCAATGGATAGAGTGAGGCAAAATGAAAGTATGTTCAAGGAACTTCTAAACGGTAAATGCTTTAGTCATAAACTTTGAAGCTGATATAAAGAAGGATATTCTTCAGAATTTATATACGTTTTAATTTTTTCGTTTCTAATGATTCCATGAAAATTAGTTAATGTAAGCTGTTATAAACAATACACAGAGGAAATTGATATAATAAAAAAATATTTTAAAAGGTTAAACTTTACTAAATGTTAACAATTCATTACATTAGTTTCTTACGAACAACTTCGTAATGCTTACCATAGATAAAATGTGATTACAGATAATCCCCGTATAAAACGGGATTTACGTTTCAAATAATTGCCGTGTTATACAAAACAAAGAACTAGTTCGAAAAAGGGGAGTTAAGTTTCAAAAATTAAAACATGCTGTTAAATCTTTATTTAAATCGATTTATTATTCATTTTTTTCATAGGTAAAATCAACTGGTAACAATTTTTGGGTGCGTTCGTTAATAGCGTTCGCTCTGCAACTGAAGTGTGCTGCTCTTTGTAGGCATTTACGAACGACGATGAAAGAAAGATGGCGGCGCCCGCACTATCGATAGTATCGTAATGGAGGGATCTATAATTTTAAAATGAGCTTTTAGAGGCAAAAGAATGGTCTCATTTGTAAAATTTAACCATTAAATTAATTATTTGTTGAAAAAGCATTCAAAGTAGCCACGAAAACATTTAAAATGCTCGCTTGGATGTGTAAAAGAACGCACCCTTTATTCATGTTGTACGAGGGTTTTACCCAATTCCCAAACCGTGTTAGAGTGAATCCGTGTTATAAAAGCGCGGTGTTATACGGGGGTTACCTGTATTTTAAAATTTTTAGCAAAGTATTGGGAACAAAAATGGGAAAAAACTACATTGAAAAATTTCGAAAAAGTGTGCTAAATATTAAAAATTAATAATAATTTACAGAGAGTAAATTATTATCTTTTAATATTTTACACAGAGATAATTGTTTATCTGAGTTATGATCTTACGCAAGAAAATTTTTTATATTGTATAAATCAATTTTCGTTATTATTCAACTCCTGTTTAGTTAAATAATTCACTACAAATTATATTCAATTGAACATTAATTTCAGTTGAAAAATGTAATCAATATTCGACGATGTTCAAGAACTGTACACAAGTTCACGTTGGACCTAGAATAGAAATTCATTCTGAAAAACCGAATGCAAGTTGGTTAAAGAGAGAAAACGAAGAAAAGAATGGTAAGTGCATGTCTTAGTAATAAACATACAAAAAAACATTGTTGTAATTTTAATCTCTGTGTTTTTTGTGCTGAGAATCAATGCCTTTAACTAATTTACTGTTATACATTTTGCCCAAATTTGTACTATTTAATTGTATTTTATAAATTTCGTTTAATCGAAAAACCAGTAAAAATTTCTAAGAGTAACCAATGGATGAATCTGTTTCAATTCACTTCAGTACAGACATTAGTACATAACGACTTTTCGAAAGTCACTTGTCCATATTCCATCCTTATTTGCTTACTAAGATTTTTGTTAAGTTTCCACGTATTTTACGAATCTTTATCTAAATAGTAATTAATGTCAGTGTTTTTCAACCGCTGGTAAACGAACCACTACTCCTCCGCGAAAAAAATTTTGCCATTACTTGATACAATTGATTACAAGAAACATTTAAATATTAAGGTAAAGTTAGTGAACGTACTGTGTTACGTACGGTAACTTCATAAGCGCTTATAAGCTTAATAAATAAGCACAATTCACAGTCACGTATTTTTACCGGTCAGCGATAAAGGAAAGATTAAAAAACAGCCCTTGTATACATCATAGTACTAAGAGAAGTAGATAAAATTTATCATAACTACGAAATAAGTTTCTATATAATAACAAATACAAAAATAAAATTAAAAAATGAATACGACATTTGATTATGATGTTTTTTACTTACAGAAATGTTCGACAATTACTGCCAGAAGTTGAAGGAAAAATATGTGACTTACTTTTCCTACATGAAATCTTTCTTGTGGGAAGGAAAGAGGAACGATTTTCCACTAAAGGATTACTTTGTAGAATTAACTGTAGAGAAAGCAGATTTATTTGGAAATGAAAGCGGATATAAAATATGTCTGAATGAGATATTTGCCGTAGAACGAGATGGACATCAAACTATTTTAGTAACAGGAGATCCCGGTTATGGTAAATCTACTTTATGCAAGAAAATTGCCTACGATTGGGCATCCTCCAATTATCTAAAACATTTTCAATTAACTTTTATTGTAATTTTAAGGGAATTAGGTGATAAAAGTGTAACAGATGTATTACTCGATGATATTCGTGAATTAACTGATAAAAATTGGAAATTGATAGATAAAAAACTAAACGTTTTGGTGATTTTGGATGGGTTCGATGAAATTTTGGATAAATCTAAAATTATAAAATTTATAAGAGAAGAATCTTTCGATATTTCTCGCACAATGACTATTTTGGTAACGAGTCGAACTCAAGCAGCGGAAGAGATCAGAGAGGACATGAAGATGAGGATATTGATAAAGGGGTTTTCTCCAGAATATCAAGAAAAATATATTCAATTAATATTTAGAGAAAATGAAAGTAAAGCGAACGAACTCATTTCCGCTTTGACAAAGGATGACTTTTACAGAGAAATATCAAAATGTCCTCTGATGCTGCATATGTTGTGTTGCCTTCATCGAGATGGAGAAATGGAAAAGCTTGAAACGATGGCTGATTTATACATTAGGATATTTACTCTTATAACTGAACGTTATGTGAGAAAAACTAATCAAAAACGTAAATTTAAAAGAGGAAAATATTTTGTGGGAGAAAATTTGCTACTGAAATTAAGAAGATTAGAGAGAGGCGAAGATGTTATCACATCACAAGATTTGGTGGCTTTATTTCCAAATGAAGATGAACACAATTTCATTACTGGACTAGACATTCTTACTCTGGATTCCTTTTCTGAATGCGATAATATCATCCGATACAGTTTTGTTCATCGGACATTTGGCGAATTTCTTACAGCTTTATGTGTATATATCGGTTATATTTCGTTTCCATATTGTACTAGTAATATGGAGTTGTTATTTTTAATGGGATTAAATAAGGATGAACCTTTACCCAAAAAGTTTTTATCATATGTAGACACAGAAATGTTCTTGCCTCAATTTATGCTCAGCTCTCATAAACAAATCAAACTGAAAAGAAATTGGGAACAATTTTGTTTTCATTCAAAAGTAATATTTTATTATTGGGAATTCCTGATTTTATATCAAAAGCTATTTAACTTATACGAATTCAAAGAAATTTACCTACATTTCCTTGATACCAAAGGAAAATACGTAAAACGGGATGTTTACGTAAATTACTTTTCGAATTACTGGAGTTACACCAATAATTTAAAGATTTATCTTATTCTCTTACTTCAGGAAACGTTTTCGAATAATTTATACGATATTAGAGAACCTATCTCAGGCATTATCGAATTCTTTCAAGTAATGAACGTAATTAACGTAGACATTTATTTTATTGGCGTAAATTATTATATGAGTAATTATTTCGATAGGTTCACAAATGTAAAATACAATTTGAATTCGTTTGAAATCCGGAAATTATTAAAAATAAGTGAAAACGAGAAGTTAGTTGCATTGGAAACTGTCGACGATTTGGAAGAATCTAACAGTTACATCCTCTCATTGGAGCAATACGAAACTTTACGCGATCGTATATTATTTCAGTCTGCCAGCAAACTGAAATTAAAATGTGCAATAATATAGAATTCTTGTAAAATATATAGTAAGTTTTCTATGAAAGAATGGTTTAACCTCTATGATATTACACGTATTTATCAGTGACGAATTTTAACATATTGAAGTAGATAAAATGAATTGTTAAACGTTGTGAGTCGTCGGTTGAAACATTTTTGTGATATTATAACTTATTTAAAAAATAAATAATTATGTTTGTATACATATTTCCTAGGTTTCAAATTGATTTTTGAAACATTTATGCATTGTTTGAAGCGTTACAGGTTTGTAAATAGTAGTTTTCCAGTAAAATAATGTGCCAAAAATATGTTATATTTAGTTGTTGTACTCTTTGTGAATAAAAATGATGATGATATTTCTATCGTTATTTATACCCTACGTCAAACACGAATGTTTACATTGCTAAATACTATATTTCGTAACACATTGCTTTCAAAATTTGGAATTAATAATAAGTGCGGAGAAATTTGAAAGTGTTCAGGATTTTCTATCTATCTTAGGTTTCGATTGTGTTATGTTCTTATTGCAAAAGCCAAAAAGACAATTATAGATTTTACGTAACTATTATATAAGAGTTAAAAACTGTCAACTTCGTCTTGTAGTTTAATGAATTATCAAATAATTCACTTTAACTGGTGTTTTTACAATACGTTAAATATAAGGTGATTATCAAATACACACGAAAAAAGGAAAAAAAAAAACATTAAACTCACGTAAAAGCAAGTATAAAGTTCACTGAATTCAAGTGTCTTAAACATATTAAAAACTGTTTGGGTTTTGTTTTATAAATTAATATAACCTCTAAGTATTAGATACGTATTATATCAATAGTGTGATTTTCTTTATATTCTTTTAAAATGTCAATTTTTTCAATGAAAATATTTCCTCAAAAAATTGATAAAACTTCATGGGTTAATTCCACAGAAATAACCACCGTTTTTTTTTGCTTGCACCGCATTTAATCAGAGACAAAAGTAAATAAAGAACACGAAAATAAGCTTTTGTCTCTGAATAAATGCGGTCAAGGCAAAAAGCGGCGATTATTTCTGTGGAATTAACCCATGAAGTTTCATCAATTTTTTGAGGAAATATCTTCTTTAATATAACCTATTGACATCAAAATTAAGTGCAGTCGATTGGTATTGGTTACCATTGATATGGTGAACATTCTTTCTGTTTCTGAGTTTAATTAGTAGTTAATCATCTTAATAACATATTTTAATACATATAATGAGCTTTTACAAGAGAAAAAGTTATTACATGTAGTATTAATTGTTCTTTGTTGCTCCTATAAACGTTTTACTGTATAATAAATTTTAGGTTTTACTGAGTTTTACATGTCAACGATCAAATGGCTCTAATAAAAATTTAAACCCTCAACTCTGCAGAAAAGCCATGATTCGAGACGATACACATCTACAGAACGTGAGCTTTAAAATGCTATTTTTTGAACATCGTCCATAAATTAATAAATATAATTTACACAGACTTTCTGTCAAATGTAAATTTCCAAGATCTATTAATGTATAAAACGTAGAATTATATCATGAAAGTATTGTTTAGCCTTAATATCTATACAGTATGTACAGATTACAATAATACTCTAGTGTTAAAAAATTATTTATGTCTCTCTGTGCAAGAGAATTCGACTACTGCATCATTTTTCATATGAAGTCCTGTTTACATACAGTTATATTCTACTGTTACTGTAATGTAAATAGTTATATGTTAATTTTAAAATCACATTTCAATAGATTTGAAATGAAATAAATAAATGCGTCAAATGTTTATATTTTACACAGAAATAATTAGGTTGAATTAAAGAAATGTCAGAAGCAAAAGATTCAAGTGAGGAGAACAGTGAAATGGCAAAAGCAGAAGATTCAAGTGAGGAGAACAGTGAAATGGCAAAAGAAGAAGTTCCAAGTGAGGAGAACAGTGAAATGGCAAAAGAAGAAGTTCCAAGTGAGGAGAACAGTGAAATGGCAAAAGAAGAAGTTCCAAGTGAGGAGAACAGTGAAATGGCAAAAGAAGAAGTTTCAAGTGAGGAGAAGATTGTCGTGGTTTCGTCAGTTAATCACAAACAAGTTGCAAATGTAAGCCTGCAAAATAAATTTCGTTTTAATCTAAATTATAGGTTTACTTAAATTAAATAATATTGATAATTTTATAGTGACTAAAACATTTTGTTTAATTGTGCAAGAAACTTAAATATGTAACTGCATAAATATTAGATGTTAAATGTAAAAAAATGTTTTTAACTACTAAGAACTAAGTAGGGTAAATCAGAATTTCATGGTGAGCACGTGTAATAAGCGCATAAATTGAAAATAATATCCAGTTATAAATATGCTATATTACATAATATTTAGGCTTGCTGTGTTTGCTGTTTACGCGCATTTGCTGTAAAAATAGGCGTATAGATGAAATGTTTCTCTTTCTGACTTGCAAAATTTTTTACACAGTTTCACATTTCAAGACACTTATTTTAAGATATTGATGCTATGCAAAAATATAATATTTACTTTTTAATGATCTGCATTTATTTTAAAAATATATAAAATAGAAGACATAAAAAGCAATGATTTCTTTTTTCTTTCACTCTTTCTGCCTTGTTGGCACTAAGAGGTGATTTTATCAAGCTCGTTATGTATTGGATTTGTCCGCAATAGGACGGTCAAATAGTGAGGAATAGAGACCGACAAATTCTTCACAGGGCACCCCCGAAAAGTTCCTGGTATTTCTCGCCCGGATCCAATTCCGGATATGCCAGAGCGATAAAACAACGTTAGGCAATTTGGCCGTCAAATAGAAAACAACGATTTTCAAAAATAATAGATAATGTTACTTTAATAATGTTTAATTACGTTAAATTTTAACTAATTTAAGATAATATAACAATAATAATTAATAAATAATAATTGTATTACTAACAAAACTGAATTTGAAATAAGAAAAACACAACAGCTTTCATGAATATTTCGTAGTATTATCGTCTTGTGCATTATGTTTTGGAACAGAGTAACTTTTTATTATTCAAAATCGCAGAAAACCGTACCAATTGCTAACAAGTAAAATCTTCATTGAGTTTGATTTTTCTTGAGATATTAAACGTGATTATTCTTTAATCTCTCAAACCTTTTGACCTTTCACATACAAAATTTAATAGAATCAATAATAATATATACAGCTTCCAAACCTTTTATTCACCATTTAAATCTGGTTTATTGAATAAGGATGATAAACTAAAACATTTGTTGGCATATACTTGATTTTAGTTGCTGATCTGTTGTAATTTCAAACAGTGTTTGTTAAAATGTTCCGTGTCAAAAACAGCTTATGTTAGTAAATGTCTTATGCGAGTAAATTATTAGCTAGAACTTAATAATTAAATCTTCTTATGAACTATTAAATGATCAGAATGGTTCCTTATATAGCAACACGTTACAGTGAGGCCTTAATATGAAATACAGTTTATATTATTAATTTAGCTTTTTATTACTGTACTGCAAACTGATTACAAAAGAATAATGTATATATATGTATGTTACTTAACAGGCAGCGTATGCAGTGAGGCAGAATAAAAATATAATTAAAGAACTATTAAATGGTAAGTGTTTTTGTATTTCTTATTTTATAAATGAAACTTTTTCGTTGTTATAATAGAAGAAATTCTGAAAAATTCATTTGTTTCTGGCTATACGCTTTTCTTTGTAAGTTACTAATAGGGCCTAAAATTGGATCAGTTGTATTGTTGATAGAATAAAGAATTGTTTAAGTCTTAAACTTGTTTAACATTTGTCATTTTATTTTCTGAAGAGGAAGATAATCATTGGAAATAACTATTATTTTCAATTTTAATATATAAGGACAGAGTTTTAAAAATAAATATGCCAAAAATAAAAATACCGAAATTCACATAAATTGTTCTATTCAGAAAAAGACAATAATTTGCTGACATTAAATTGTTATATTTTAATATATTTCTTTAGAGATTCTTTTGGAGCAGAAAAATCTTTCTCAATATATAATTACATAGCTTAATTTTTACTATCATGTAACTGATATTAGGTTAAACTTATAAAGTAATAAATAATTTCAGTGGAAAATTGTAATCGATCTCCACCGATGCTCAAGGGCTGTACACAAGTCCATATTGGTCCAAAAATAGAAATTCATTCTGAAGACCCGAATGCAAGTCGCTTAAAGAAAGAAAATGAAGAAAAGAATGGTAAGTGCGTGTCTTTACATTAGACATACAGAGATTCATCATTACAATTTTAATTTCTAAAATATTTTGTTGTAACTACATCTGTAATTAANATGTCCTTTGATGCTGCACATGTTGTGTTGTCTTCATAAATTTGGAGAAATAGAAAAACTTGAGACAAGGACTGATTTATACATCTGAATATTCTCTCTCATAACCGAACGTTATGTTCGAAAACCGAATCAGCAAGACAAGTTTGAAAGAGAAGATTATTTTCTGGGAGAAAACTTGTTAGTGAAATTCGGAGAACTATGCGAAGGTTCACACACCATCAGTTCAGAAGACTTGAGAAAATGTTTTTTGAAAGAAGACGAATACAAATTTATTATGGGATTGGACATTCTCACACATTCTCTTGCTATTCATTGAGTTAGAATTAACACAATTCGTGAAATACCATTAGTTATTTGAGTTCATTTGAAATTAGTTTCAGTAGCTATTTATAAGTTCCTGCAGAGGAATACACAAGTGCCACATCCCAATAACAGTTTTATAAAGAAAAAGTACTTTTTTCCCTGTAAATTCATTTTAACAGTGGTACCAGTGCTGGAAGACGTGGCTTCTGTACCGTTTTATTTAGCATACAGATCATTTGCATTCATTATTTCTTTCTATTAGAGAGAATATCGCGTTAATTTGTGTATTTAGTTGTTTTATTTTTCACGAGCTCGCTATCAAATGAAATTTATGAAATGGAAATAAACAATATAAATAAAAAATGGAACCTCTATCAGGTCATAATTTCTAAAAATAAATTATTGAGGTATTTCATCCGATTAGGACAACACAACTATTCTTTCGTTCTTCAAAGTGTAATACTTTTTATAATTTTGCAGACTACAAAGGAACAATTTCGAGACATTTTTACTTTTATACGCACTTTAGAAAACCATTAAGTCAGAAATTTCAAACGCCACGACTTATTCGTTCGATAATTTAATGTCATTTATATATTTTACGTATTAGACAACACCGTCTCAATTAAGTTAACTAAATTACATGTTTCTTTATTGACTACAATTTTACAATGAAAATATGCGAAAGTTCTTAGTAAAAATAATTCGTAATTTGCAAATAAAATATAAAAACATGATATGTTATTAACTATTGTTTTTTTACAGAAATGTTGAAGAGTTGCTGTCTGATGATGGAACATAAATACACTACCAACTTCTCCTATATGAAATCCTTTTTTTGGGAAAACAAGAGGAACGATTTTCCATTAAAGGATTATTTCGTAGAATTGACTGTAGTGAAGGCAGATTTATTTGGAAAGGAAAGCGGAGAGAAGATAAGTCTGAATGAGATATTTTCCATGCAACAAGATGGACACCAAACTATTCTATTTACAGGGGATCCCGGTTATGGTAAAACCACTCTTTGCAAAAAAATTGCATACGATTGGGCATCCGCGAATTATCTGCGACATTTTCATCTAACTTTTATTGTAATTTTAAGAGAATTAGATGATAAAAGTGTAACAGATGTATTACTCGATGATATTCGTGAATTAACTGATAAAAATTGGAAATTGATAGATAAAAAACTAAACGTTTTGGTGATTTTGGATGGGTTCGATGAAATTGTAGAAAAATCTAAAATTCTAAAATTTATAAGAGAAGAATCTTTTTATATTTCTTGTCGAATGACAATTGTGGTTACCAGTCGACCTCAAGCAGCAGAAGACATCAGGGAGGACATGAACATGAGGTTTCCATACAAGGATTTTCTCCAGAATATCAAGAAAAATACATTCATTTAATGTTTACAGAAGACGAGAGTAAAGCAAGCTATCTTGTTGAAAAAATGGAAGATTACGGCTTTTACAGAGAAATAGCACAATGTCCTTTGGTGCTGCACATGTTGTGTTGTCTTCATAAATTTGGAGAAATAGAAAAACTTGAGACAAGGACTGATTTATACATCCGAATATTCTCTCTCATAACCGAACGTTATGTTCGAAAAACGAAGCAGCAAAACAAGTTTGAAAAAGGAAAATATTTTGTGGGAGAAAACTTGTTAGTTCAATTCGGAGAACTATGCGAAGGTAAACTAATAGATGGGGTGTATTCTATCAGTTCAAAAGACTTGAGGAAATGTTTTTTGAAAGAAGACGAATATAAATTTATTATGGAATTGGACATTCTCACACTCGATTCCTTTTCTCAATATGATAATACAATGGTATACAGTTTTGTACATCGCACATTTAGCGAATTTCTTTCAGCTTTATTCAGATATGCGAGTTTTACTCCATTGCCATGTAATATTAGTATTTTTGAATTGTTATATTTATTTGGGTTTTATAAGGACGAATATTTACCCGAGAAGGTATTAACACATATAGAGGAAACAATGTTTTCTCCTCAGTTCATGCTTGACGCTCGCGAAGCGTTTAAACTGGAATCAAGTTGGGAACAATTCTGTTCTAATGCCAACGTAATTGTTAGTAATTTGTTTCATTTTTTGGGTGTTCCGGAGTTATTAAAGTACTATGAATTCAAATCGTTTTATTTTCATTTCTCTAAATCAGAACTACTTCAGTTGAACAAAGAAGATGAAAGTTTCCAATACGAAGTTGTCGGTTCAATCATCTCTAGTTTTTCCAATAATAGGACGATTTATTTTATCCTCCCATCTGGGCTTTTCAGTATAGATAATGTATTCGATATCAGGGAAGATGTTTCGTATATGATCGATTTCATTAATGAATTAATCACAAGTGATTTCTACTTTTTTCTTATTGGCGTAAATTTGGTTGTAGAGTCAAAATTTCACGGTTTCACAAGTGTAAATTTCAATTTGAATTTGTCTGACGAACAGCTGAAATTATTAAAAGTGAGTGAAAATGAAAAATTGGTTGCATTGGAAGTTGAAGAAATCAAAGGATTTCCAGAAAGATATATTATTTCTTTGCAGCAATTCGAAACTTTACGTGGTCATATCTTATTAAAACGTGCGAGTAAATAGAATTCATTACTCGAAGTCTGCGAGTAAACGAAATTTTTGGATAAATTTGAGTATTGTACATCGAGTAAGAACTATAAGTATAACGACGGTGTTTACAAAAGATAAATACCTAGTATTTAGTTCCTGAGAGTTCAAATATGCTAGAGGATAATTTTTTAAAAGTGTTACTAAAACATTAGTGATTTTTTTCTAACGTTGGAAACACTACTTTTTTCATTATTCTTCCATGCCTAAACATAAAAACAATAAAATTTATATTTTTTGTATTGATCATCTTTGAACTTAAAGAAACATTAGAGGCAACTATGCGAGATCCAACTTGTAAAGTATTATTGCTCACAGGAACAGGTAATCAGTTTTGTTCTGGACTTGATCTTCAACCATTAATTTATCAGAGGAAAGAAACAGTAGCAGATGAAATGGCTAAAAGTGTTAAGTAAGTTTCGTNTGTATTGATCATCTTTGCTTTTTAAAATCTTCTTATAAAAATTTACAATAATATTTTGTATTATGTTTTATTTAAATAACGAAAATTATCTTCTAACTTAGAAGTTTGATCTAAGTTCATTCTTTTCTTTAAATTTTCAACTCAATTTAAATGCAATTTTGATGTAAGCAGTTCCAACAAACGGTGTATGTAGACAAGCACAGAAAAGCCTTGGTGGAGGGCGAAACGACACCCGAGAAGCCAATCTCCACAGAAAGGCGATAGTCTGTCGCCAAATCCTTTGTTCTGTCGCGATTGAAATCACCTATCTATGTGTTATACTTTGAAACCAATGGTCAGTTTGGAGTTAAACTCAAGATGTCAAGTCGATCTAATAGACCTGTGGTCACACAAGTATAGCGAATATAAGTTCATAATGATGTGGCAAGATCATTTAACGAAATTTGTTTAGCTACTATTTTTGAAAAGGAAGACAGCTGAAGAAGTAGCGTATCACCTTCTTCAAATATTTTTAACATTTGGTACCTAAGCTATATTGCATTCAGATAATAGTAGGGGATTCTGTAATCAAGTCATATCCGAACTATGCGCTATGTGGAAAGATGTTATAATAGTTCATGGAAAGCATCGTCATAGTCAAACACAAAGTTCGGTTGAAAGGGTCAATCAGGATATACAGAACATGTTAATTTCATGGGTAAACGATACGATACAAATAAATAGTCAGATGGTTTTCCCTTTGTACAAGTTGCCAAGAACACTACGTATCACGAAGGAATATGCCAAATTTCTTATGAAGCCATGTTTGGCATTAAACCAAAAAGAGGCATAGCATCGTCATCGTTGCCTGGAGAACAAATAGCAAATATTGTAACCTAAAAACAGCTCGAAGAAATTGTCAATACTTTTGAAGGAAATTTGACCATAACAAATACCATATTCCAAAGGGAAATATTAAAGAGGAGCTTCCCACCACGTCTTCATGTGAAACCCAGACTGAACAACACGAATTTATTTCTATAAAAAGAGCGGCCGCGAAAGAGAATCTTCTACTGCAAGCAACAAAAATGTTACGAATTTCAAAATTGAAATTTCCTCCTGTTCAAATTGGTGATACCGTATGAATACAAGTCTCTGATGTCGACCGTGGCAGTACAGATGCCCAAAATGTGTTGGCGGTTGTTGTTGGAATAGAAAAGTTCAACTTTTATAAATTAGCAAACAAAAATGGTACCCTCGAGCAGCTTTACACCCGCAATCAGTTCGTAATTTGTAAAGAAAAGTTACCTTCTATAGATTAGATTTCTTCTCAAGAAATGCCGCTGATAGAAGCAACTGCAATTAATTCGATAAGTGGAGAGCTATACACGCTGTAATTGCAAGAAGAAGTGTTCTACGACCAAATGCAGTTGTAAAAGCGAGGGACTCGTGTGCAATTCAAAGTATCATAACAGTTTCAGTTGTTGCAATAAATAAGATTGTATAATGTTAATCACATAATTTATGTGTAAGTTTATTATTGGTATTATTTTTTTTCTGATTTAGAATGTACTGTTTGTTTCAGGTTCAACAATTAATTTATTTGGGCTGTTACTTAATTAAGCTTTCTCCTATTTTGACATCTCGAGCACTGTAACAGATTTTCACGAATGATTAAATGTTGAGAAGTAACCAAGTTACATTTCTGTATGTGGTGAATAATTTTGTTTTCTACTTTCATATGATAATTGAAGATACATAACCTATAATAAGAAAGAACTTTTATTTTATTATCATCACCTCGTTATTAGTTAACATCCAGAACTTGTGGTGGCTTTTAACCATAATAAATCCGTCGCACAGTAGTTTTTAAGATTAGTAGCTGATTTATATGTCATCGAGTAAAATACAGTACATCGAGCACTTACAAGTACATATGGTTTGACCTTTACCACTTTTTAAGCTATACAAAAAATAACATTTAAAAAGACCAAAACGCATTGTGTTGTTGTTAAATGTTATTTTTTTGTTTTGTTTGGACTTTGAGTCTAACATATACATATATTTATATTAATATTTATATACAGTCGACCCCCCTATAACACGGTAAATACGTTCCGTTCTTTATGAATCAATTTTGTACAAGTCCTTGCCATTCACATCCTGACACGTGTGAAGTTTACGGACTACAGCTGTTTGAAAGGTTTTCTTCCATAAAATTAATCGATTCTAGACTAATTCGACTTAACATTTCCAAAACACGTATAATTTTTTGGAAATAATTCGTATAAACTACGCTATAAAAAAAAATTGTAGGATTACTTACCGAGCGTGCACCGTTCGACTACTCCGTTGCTCAAGCTTGTTTTTGTCGCGTAGCAGCGCACTAAACTGCGGCCGCGATTTCTGATAAGTTATTTTTCTGCGAAAACTTCGTTGAACTTTGGAGACATCATTAATATAAATAATTTTTATGGCCGTTGAATAAGAAATGTATATAATTACAGTACTGTATTAGACTTACGGTACCTAATTTACATACTGTACAGACGATAGCAAACTCAACTTACCCGCCTAAACTCTCCGTAGCGTGGCGCTAGATGGCGGAAAGTATATATATATAATTATAATAAAGTTACAATAAATTAAGTTAATATATAATTATATATACAGTACCTAATTTATATATAATTTATATATAATACTGTACAGACGATAGTAATCTCTCCGTAACGTAGCGCTGGACGGTGGAAAGTAGTTCGGCTGCCCGATGACGTTTTACTGAATTATAAAAGTTTTTTTTACCTTTTTTTATGGATACAGTCGCAATTTTTTCGCCGTCATATAGGAATCCGGACTATGGGAACCCATCTTATAGGGTGGTCTACTGTATATAATATCACGCTTCTTCCTCACCATGAAGGCCACTTGATGTACAATACTACCATTAAAATTGTTTTGTCAGTAAGGTACTTACGTTTTGACAGTTTCTTTATTGTATTTTTAGTACATTCAATGCAAATCAAATGCCAGACCACGAAAAGTGTGTACATTCAGAAAAACTATTTGAATTCTTCCAAAATTCTTCTTGCGCTAATGTATAAAATGCAAAGAGTTGAATAATAAATGAATGGGCATGTCAATAATAGTACTTTCTTATTGCAAAGATTATATGTATATTAACCTAAATAATGTATATTAATGCTAGAGTTGAAAGTACTGTCGGGAAATTATTAACGTTATGCACACTATTAAATAAAAATATAAAAGCAAGTAATTTATAGGCTTTTTCACGTGTTTTAATAAAATTCAGGAAAGAAGAAAGAGAAAAGCAAATTCAATTAATTAGAATAATTTTAACTTTTACGTATAACACAATACATAATCAAATACTCGTCTTATTATTAATATAGAAATAATGGTAAAAACAATCATCTCTCTAATGTGTGATAATAGTATGGATATCGCATCCGTAGGAAACCTGTACATTTCAGCTTGGTTAATGATTATTTACAGTTATCAATTTATATTTTTGCACATCTTTGTCAATAGATGGAAGCAGTTGACAGTAAAACAAGCTTAACCTTACAACAATGGAGTAGTCAGCTGCAGCGCTATCACTTAGTTGTGGAGAAGAAGCGTGGGAAATTTTTTATGAATTTTCCCACACGTTTTTCTCATTTTCGTTCCGGAAAATTTTTTTAAACAGTTACGTCTAATAAAAAATTCATTCTTTATTGTAACACAATTCTTTTTTATGTGAATTTTTTTCGCGGTAATTTTCGCCTAAAACTTTTTTTTCAAATTTATATTAAATTGTTCTATAATTTTCTATCCATTACGACTTTTTCAAAAGTTTTGAATTTATTTTTAATTTTATATAATTTTTTAAAGTTTCAGGCATTTAAGTCATGATGACTTTTTTCAACCTGCGAATCAAATTCATGAAAATGTAATTGACAGTTAACGAATTTCATTTATGACGTAACGGTTATGTTTACAACCACGACACCTGGCGGCCTTACCCCTGGACTGTAAAGTGGGTGAAGGTCGTTTCGTGTTCTACTTTCTGTAGAATTGACGTAATCATTGTAAATAAAAAAATTTCAGTATATCTTTTATTTAATTTTAAAATTTGTTGTTCAAATTTACACCCAAATATTAAAGCAGGTTAAAATATTAGCATTTGGTAAATATACTTAATTTATGTATAATAAATATAAATAAAATTTTAAGAAAAAACAAAACAACAAAAACATGTGGAAATATTTTTTTATATTCATCTTCAGATTTATTACATATGTTATATTAATTCACTGGTATTTAATTTTAGAACAATATTCACTATATGGCATGCGTCAGAAAATAAACTATAACTTTTGTAAAAGACACTTCCATGAGAGGGTCCTATGCACACCGATGCAAAAAGGCGACAGTCTACGTCACCAATCTAATGTGTGACCTACTTTCTCTAACAGTAAAACGAAGTAAGTTACAGTACAACGGTACTGTAACTTACTTCGTTTTTCGTTACTTCGTTTAGTCTAGATGTATAATTAGTGATTATTATAAACACTAATTATAATAATCAAAACAAATTCTTAATGTTCTTCTAAAATCCTCTAATCGGTCTTTGATATAGTTCTACGCAATAGCAGTAAATCGGTAGACATGTCTAAATAACAAGCTTATAAACACTAAAAAACATAAATGTTTCGAGATTAGAACTAGATAATTATATGCACAAATAAATTAGTAGTCCAATAATACATACTTTCACTTATATCCAAGTATTATATCGAAAGATCTGTTCTCGCTTATTCTCGAAAATAAATTATTTTTCAACTTTTCTTTCTGTAAAGTATCATCTTCTGAAACAAGTTTTAAATTCACAGTAAACATTTCACTTTTTATCCATTAAAAACAATGCAAAATATATCCATCTACGTAATAAAAATTTATCGCAGTGAACTTCGAAAGATAACAAGAAGATGCAAACAACAAACCGCACTGTACGAAATCTGACGCAAACTGATGCCTCTGGGATAAGTCTAGATGACTGTAATGTCACGTGGCATTGAAACTTTCCTGCTAGACACTAAAAATTTTATTAAATTTTTAAATTAATTCGTTCAAATTTAAATAATATAAAATGTCTACATCTGTTTAATAAAGATTAGTAATGTAATACAGTACAGTCCCGAAAACTCGGCACTCGATAATCCGGCACTCCAGATAACTCAGTCACACCCTGGCAGGGCAAAAAACCCCTTAATTAATTAATTTTCATTATAGACAGCTTTATGCCTCATAAAGTATTTTTCTGGGGTCTGTCTTATCAGGAAAATTACTGTACACAGTGTATTCATTAATTTTCATTTTCATGTAGTAAAGGCTCTATGCCTTCATAAAGTACGTACTTTTCTTTTGTTTAAGGGTATTTGGGCAGTTTATTCTCTGTTGTATTCTCAAGGAAAACAATACATACAAGTACAGTACAGTATTTTCTGAGAAAACACTCGTACTTATTTTTTTTAACCCCATTCCCGATAACCCGGCATTTTCACAAACTCGGTGCTCATTAGGCCGAGTTTTCGGGACTCTACTGTATCTCAAATATGCAAATTACATATGAAAACAACACTGCACAAATTCTCTGGCCACGTTAAATCTAAATATAGAACGATCATGTAACCGAATGATAACACTAATATGAAGAAATATGTTTAAAATGTAATGTTTGTGTACAAATTAATAATAATTATTTAATAATGCTTTCATCCATTTTAAGTTGATATTGTAAAAATTAAGCTATTTATTTTGTGTTTGGCTTTTATTATTTAGAGTTTCCGAGTATTCTACTGTAAAATTCAATTTAGTAAACAGAAACAAAGATAAGATATTAAATATAAACAGCACTATACAATAATATTTACGTAAATTGTGAGTGTAAACACAGAAAAAAAACGAATTATATCAAAGCTGACATCCCTCCAACACTGCTTATAAATTCATTTATTGTTATTTTTTTCTACTAAAGATTTACTTGTGTTTTGAATTATTTTATTACATAGACTTTTTTAATGACATTACCTCTGTTTATTGTGATTAGGCATACTGCTCAGTAAGAAATTTATTGAACAGAATTAATTGTGCTATTATTTTTAATTTGACTCGATACAAGGTCAAAGTCTTGCAGGTGATTGATACACCTCATCTCTCCCCGCAGCAGATTCCTGTAACACTGAAGTCATCTTTCTCCTCTCGGTGATGTGATCGCAGAGGTCTTCTGTTGACCTCTGCGGAAAATAAATATCAATAATTCGATTATAATCGCGTTATTTTAAAATGAATAATCTCTAAATACTCAAACTTGACCCAGAAATAATTTAATTTTTTCCATTAGTATTTTTTAAAATAATTTTATAAAGTTTTATAATAGTCTACCATATTTCAACGGTGTATGTTACTTAAATTTTATTTATTTCTCGGTCACGTGATGGAAGAGGTCAACAAAAGAAAGTTTGTACAAATTTTAAACCAATTTTTGGTTTAACCGGTAACAGTTGGGCAAATAAATACAGTCGACCCCCCCTATAACGCGGTAGATACGTTCCGCTTTATAAGAATTTCGCGTTGTAGGAATCCTCAAATACATGAGCCAATCACAGCCCGGCATGTGTGCAGTTTACGGACTACGGCTGTTTGAAAAGTTTTCTTTAATAAAATTAATCGATTCTAGACTAATTTCACCCAACATTTCCAAAAGACGTATATATTTTTTAAGAATAATCCGTATAAACTATGCTTTAAACGAAAAATTGTAGGATTACTTACCGAGTGCGCATCGTTTGACCACGCCATTGCTTAAGCTTGTTTTCGTCGCGGAGCAGCGCACCAAACGGCGGCCGCGTTTTCTGATAAATTATTTTTCTGCGAAAAATTTGTTGAACTTTGGAGACATCATTAATAGAAATATAATTTTTATGGCCGTTAAATAAGAAATGGTTTTTAGTAGGTCCACTGCTCGTTTAAACTCAACGATTTGTGCAATATCCGCTATTGGTCTAGATTCGACCAATCCTGTCGTATAAACGTCATCGCTGACACGAGTCGGCAACGACGTTTTACCAAATTATACGAGTCTCTTTTAGCGTGTTTATACGAATACGGTCGCAATTTTTTTCGCCGTAATATACGAATCCGAATTATATGTACCCGTTTTATAGGGGGGGTCTACTGTATTTCTGTAACCTGTAACACTTCAAACCGGGTATAAATATTAAAAAAAAACAAGTTGAAACGTAAGACTGATACTATGCATAAAAAACATAATTATTTATGTTTTACATAAGTTATAATCTTACAAAAACGTTTTAAACGTAAACTCACAACGTTTAACAGTTTAGTCTATCCATTCATTATGCGGTGTTTCGTAACTAATAAATACTTGTAATTTCATAAAAAAAAGGGTTACACGATTTTTTCATAGAAAACCTAATATATATTTCAACAGAATTTACATCACTGCTCATTTTAAATTCTGTCTACTGAATGATTGAAATAAAATTTGATCACGTAGTTTCGTATAGCTCCAAAGACAGGATGCAACTGTTAGAATCTTCCAGGATGTCCACAATTTCCAATGCAACCAACTTCTCATCTTCACTTCTATTTAATAATTTCCGATTGTCAGACGAATTCATATTGTGTTTTAAATTGGCAAACCAATTAAAATAAATCACCGGGAAAACAAAATAGGCCAACAAAATAAATGTCTACGTTAATTACGTTCATTACTTGAAGGAAATCGATAAAAAGTGAGACAGGTTTTCTGATATCGTATAAATTATTTGAAAACTTTCCCTCGAGTGAGAGAACAAGATAAATCTTAAATTTATTCGTATAACTATATTCTTATTTTTCATATTATTTTTCAAAAGTATTCAGATATTTCACTAATCCATATAAATGTAAATGGAATTTATTATTCTGTAAGAGAGAATAAAGAGGAAATTCACATGCTTTAAGTTTATTTTTCTGTCATTTCTAGCCTTTAAATAACGTTGATTTTCACCATATCAATGGTGGTCAATAGCAATCTTCCACACCTTGATTTCGTTGAGAAAAAGTTATTTTAATTTATATAACAAAAATTCATAATAGTTTTTAATATGTTAATTACACTTCATTTGACTTCTACGGACAGTTTGGTGTATTTTATTTGTTGATTTCGAACATATTTAATAATCAGCTCATACTTAAGGTATTGTCGAAACACTAATTAATGTAAATTGTTTGCTAATTAATCCTGTAACACTGAAAAAGTTCGTCACAGATAAACACGTATAATTTCATAAATGGA
The DNA here is from genome assembly GCF_000671375.1 of Centruroides sculpturatus. Classification (NCBI taxonomy): domain Eukaryota; kingdom Metazoa; phylum Arthropoda; class Arachnida; order Scorpiones; family Buthidae; genus Centruroides; species Centruroides sculpturatus. Next base: position 89,043 of record NW_019384971.1, on the reverse strand, counting down.
GGTTAGACGATTCTTTAATATAAAACCTATTATATATTTCAAAAGAATTCTACATCATCACACATTTTAAATTCAGTTTACTGGCCGACTGAAATAAGATACGATCATGTAAAGTTTCGTATTGCTCCAATGACAGGATACAACTGTTACAGCGTTCGAAATTGTCCACAACTTCCAATTCAACCAATTTTTCGTCTTCACTTATATTTAATGATTTTCGGATCTCAGACGAATTCAAGTTGTATTTTACGTTGGTGAATCTATGTATTCTAAAAAAATTGCCCGAAAAATATTTTACGCCAATAAAATAAATGTCTACGTTAATTACATTCATTACTTGAAGAAAATCGATAATGCGTGAAACAGGTTCTCTGATATCGTATAAATTATTCAAAATCTCTTCATGAAATAATAGAACAAGATAAATCTTGAAATTATTCGTACAATTCCAATGGTTCGAGAAGTTATTTACGTAATCCTCTCGTTTTTCGTATTTTGCGTCAGTCTTGTCGAAATATAAATACAATTTTTTGAACTCATACAAGTTAAATAGCTGTTGATAATCAATCAGCGTTTTCCAATTAATAAATTCCACATTTGAATGAAAACGAAATTGTTCCCAATTTCTTTTATATTTGAATTGTTTGTGAGCGAGGAGAAAGAATTGAGGCGAAAACGTTTCTTTGTCGACATATGTTAAAAACTTTTTGGGTAAAGGTTCATCCTTATATAATCCGATTAAAAATAACAACTCCATATCACGAGTATAATATGGAAAAGAAATATAACCGATATATACACATAAAGCTGTAAGAAATTCGCCAAATGTCCGATGAACAAAACTGTATCTAATGATATTATCGCATTCAGAAAAGGAATCCAGAGTAAGAATGTCCACACCAGTAATGAAATTGTGTTCACTTTCATTCGGAAATAAAGTTTCCAAATCTTGTGATGTGATAACATCTTCGCCTCTCTCTAATCTTCTTAATTTTATAAGCAAATTTTCTCCTACAAAATATTTCCCTTGTTTAAATTTATCTTTTTGATTAGTTTTTCTCACGTAACGTTCAGTTATAAGAGTAAATATCCTAATGTATAAATCAGCCATAGTTTCAAGTTTTTCCATTTCTCCATTTCGATGAAGGCAACACAACATGTGCAGCATCAGAGGACATTCTGATATTTCTCTGTAAAAGTCATTCTTTTTCAAAGCAGAAATCAGTTCACTCGCTTTACTGTCATCTTCTCTAAACATTAATTGAATATATTTTTCTTGATATTCTGAAGAGAACCCCTTTATCGATATCCTCATCTTCATGTCCTCTCTGATCTCTTCCGCCGCTTGAGGTCGACTCGTTACCAAAATAGTCATTGTGCGAGAAATATCGAAAGATTCCTCTCTTATAAATTTTATAATTTTAGATTTATCTACAATCTCATCGAACCCGTCTAAAATCACCAAAACATTCAGTTTTTTATCTATCAATTTCCAATTTTTATCAGTTAACTCATGAATATCACCGAGTAATACATCTGTTACACTTTTATCACCTAATTCTCTTAATATTACAATAAAAGCTAATTGAAAATGTTTTAGATAATTGGAGGATGCCCAATCGTAGGCAATTTTCTTGCATAAAGTAGATTTACCATAACCGGGATCTCCTGTTACTAAAATAGTTTGATGTCCATCTCGTTCTACGGCAAATATCTCATTCAGACGTATTTTATATCCGCTTTCATTTCCAAATAAATCTGCTTTCTCTACAGTTAATTTTACAAAGTAATCCTTTAGTGGAAAATCGTTCCTCCTTCCTTCCCACAAGAAAGATTTCATGTAGGAAAAGTAAGTCACATATTTTTCCTTCAACTTCTGGCAGTAATTGTCGAACATTTCTGTAAGTAAAAAACATTATAATCAAACGTCGTGTTAATTTTTTTATTTTATTTTCGTATTTGTTATTATATAGAAACTTATTTCGTAGTTATGATAAATTTCCTCTATTTGTCTTAGTACTATGATGTATACTAGTGTTGCTTTTAATCTTTCATTTATCGCTGACCGGTAAAAAACACGTGACTGTGGATTGTGCTTATTTATTAAGCTTATAAGTGCTTATGAAGTTACCGTACGTAACAAAGTACGTTCACTAACTTTACATTAATATTTAAATGTTTCTTGTAATCAATTGTGTCAAGTAATGACAAAAATTTTTTGCGGATCTTTTACCAGCGGTTGAAAAACACTGACGTTAATTACTATTTAGATAAAGATTCGTAAAATACGTGGAAACTTCACGAAAATCTCAGTAAGCAGATAAGGATGGAATATGGACAAGTGACTTTCGAAAAGTCGTGATGTACAAATGTCTGTGTACTGAAGTGAATTGAAACAGATACATTCATTAGTTACTCTTAAAAATTTTTACCGGTCTTTCGATTAAACGAAATTTATAAAATACAATTATATAGTACAAGTTTGGGCAAAATGTATAACAGTAAATTAATTAAAGGCATTGATTCTCAGCACAAAAAACAGAGATTAAAGTTATTACGATGTTTTCTTTGTATGTTTATTACTAAGACATGCACTTACCATTCGTATCTTCGTCTTTTTTCTTTAAGCGTCTTGCATTCGGGTTTTCAGAATGAATTTCTATTCTCGGTCCAACGTGAACTTGTGTACAGTTCTTGAACATCGTCGAATATTGATTACAATTCTCAACTGAAATTAATGTTCAATTGAATATAATTTGTACTGAAATATTTAACTAAACAGGAGTTGAATGATAACGAAAAGTTATTTATACAATATAAAAATTTTCTTGCCTAAGATGATAATTCAGATAAACAATTATTTCTGTGTAAAGAATAAATATATCCGTAAATTATTATTAATTTTTAATATTTAGCACACTTTTCGAAATTTTTCATTGTACAATTTTGTTATTTTTGTTCCCAATTCATTTCTAAAAATTTCTAAATAATTACTTTTTTCTATGGTAAGCATTATGAAGATGTTCGTAAGAAACTAATGTAATGTATTGTTAACATTTAGTAAAGTTTAACCATTTAAAATATTATTTTATTCTATCAATTTCCTTTGTGTATTTTATAACAGCTTGCATCGACCACTTTTCGTGAAATCGTTATAAAAGTAAAAAGCTAAGACGTAAATAAATTCTGAAAAATATCTTCCTTTATATCAGCTTTGAAGTTTATTACTAAAAACAGAAAAACTAAAGCATTTACCGTTTAAAAGTTCCTTGAACATACTTTCATTTTGCCTCACTCCATTGCTTCTATCCATTGCCTGTAATTAAATGGCATATTTATTACAGTCTTTTGTCTACAAAATTGTTGTCCAACCGAAATTGTTTGCTGGGCCAAAACCAAAATTAAAAATATACTATGATACGCTTCTTGTCTAGTCTTCTCAATGGTTAGTGAGCGCTAAGATTGGCTTTACTTTACTTCTAGACTTATTACACCACCACAGGACATCAAATTAGTTTTAGAAAAACACTATTTTATTTTCAGAATGCATTTCGGACATTGAGTCCCTCATCAGCTATTTGCTACAAAAATTAATAGGAGGTTAACAATTTTATAAAAAGGCCGTGATTGACATAAATGAACAAAAATGTTTACTTACATTTGACATGTGGGTTCGACGCGTTGAACATTAATTAAAAGATTAAGCATACGATATACAAGATTTCTCGTTAAAAACGGTAATGTTGGTGCAATAACGTAATAATAAACAGAGGTACTGGTAAAACAGTAAAGTTATAAAAATATACATTGTTAACAAAATGATAAGTAAATTCACAGTAACACGAACAGAGTAAGAAGACGATTCGAAGTACATTCCAGGGTGACTGTCACCCTCACCCCTATCCGTTTTCACACCTCTCCCCTCCCCCCACGCCTCCTCTGGTCAAATATGCGTACCACGATTCATGTAATTTTTGGCCAGAGTTATTATTCATGATTTTCTCTTTGTTTTTAATTATTTCTAAGTGTTCGTACCATCTTCTTTTATAAGTATTTGGTTCCTTTCTAAGTATTTTGACAGTATCCTTTACAATCTGACAGCCTTCATTATTACAGTGGGCGGCTACAGCCGAGCTATCATTGTTGTGTGCTATGGCAGAGATATGTTCATTGAAACGGACCTTTAATTCCCTACTAGTTTCACCAATGTAAGATTTGGGTGTGGTACAGTCGCACTCAAATTTGTAAACAACGTTTTTTTGGTCCCATATGTTAGCTTTCCTGTTAGGTACGTTTATTTCCTTATGTAAGCTGTTGCGATGTTCGGGTACCAGAATAATATTATACTTAACTAATTTACTTTTGATTCTTTCAAAAATATTCGTAACGTAAGGAATTTATAAGCAGTACTGTCAATTGGTTGTTTGTGTGCATTAACATATTTTTTATTAAGCCAGTTACTAATCATGCGCTTGCTATAACCGTTCAATAAGTATGTTTTTATGATGTCTTCGATTTCATTGGATATATCGGTATCATATGTGGTACGTTGCATAATTTTATCCAAGTACATGTAGAAAGTATTCTTTTTTATATAAGTTGGTACTTCAGATGTAAAGTGTATGACGCTGTCAATAGTACAAGGTTTTTTATATTTTTTAAAGGTTGTTTTGTCTTTGTGTCTCGTGACGAGAATGTCTAAGAATGGTAACTGACAGTTGCATTCAGGTTCTAAGTCAAATTTAATGTCATTATCTATTTTATTTACGTGTTCCAGAATTTTATCCGCCTGTATGATGTTGTCATCATATATGAGAAAACAGTCGTCGACGTAACGGTACAGTTCTATTATACCCTTGATATTGACAACGTCATGATCGATATTGCACATACTTAATTCAGCAAGGATTGGTCCTATTATTGAGCCCATGGGGATACCATCGCATTGTCTAAAGAATCTTTTTTGGCTGACAAAATAATTATTTTCCAACACAAGAGTTACCATATCTATGATCCATTGCTGACAGTTTTGGGTTTTTAATGTAGCTAATATTCTGTTGCGTTTAATGGACGGATACATGCTGCGTACGTCCAAGGAGGCAATCCTGTAGGTGGGCTCGAACTTTAAAGTTTTGAGTTTTTGTATAAAGTAGTCAGTGCACTGTATGCTATAAGGGGATTTAACGAGGGTGTTTAGTTTTTCTTTTAAAATAAGTTCTAAATTATAAAAGATATATCCTTTTATATCTACCAGAGGTCTATAGGAGACTGGAACTTTATGGGTTTTAACCCTGTAAGAGAACTTGAGTGTTTTGTTTTCACTATTGAGAATAAAATGTTTTTCTGTTTGGCTAATAAGATTTTGTTTCTCAAGGTTAACAATTGCCTTTTTTAATTTTTTGTTAAGAAGGTTAGTTGGATCATTATGCAGTTCAATGTACGTATTTTGATTCAACAGTTGTTTGTAGATGTCTGCGTCTTGCTCATTATTCACAATTATTACTTGTTTTGTTTTATCTGCTTTGGCTATTATTAATTTATTAGCAGTTGAAAAACTTTTTAGGTTTTCTATTTTGTGCCTATACTGGATTAATTTATTTTTTCTATTTTTATTAACTTTATATTTAGACAGTTCGTACTGTAATTCTTCCCTCAAGTTAACTTTCTGTTCCTGTGTTGTATCGGATAAACAAATGATGTTTTCTAAACTGAGAGCCCACACTTTCCTGTCAACAGTGTTGGGACTGTTAAAACTCAAGCCTTTGCTTAGTGTTTTTCTAATATCAATCGGTATTTGGACATTACTTAAGTTGACTATTGTGCTATTCAGCCAGGTCTCTCTTTCTTGAATAGTTGGGTAATTTAGTTTTTTGACAAGTTTCTGGTACTTTTTGTTAAAATAATCCTGATTATTTTTTGTTAGGGGTTCCTTTCTGTTGGTGTTTGAGTCGTTTCTTAGTTTCTTGATTTGTCTAGTGAGTTTTTTAACCCTGTATTTTTTACGGCGAATAACAGATTTCATTATTATTTTTTCCACAATAACTACGTCATGTTTCTGCTTATCTTTTGCAATGCTGGCCTTTAATTTTAAAGTTGGTAGGGATAGGCCCTCTCTGAGACAAGTTTTTAAATACCAAATGAGACCAAAAAAACGTTTTTTGGGGGACCAAAAAAACGTTGTTTACAAATTTGAGTGCGACTGTACCACACCCAAATCTTACATTGGTGAAACTAGTAGGGAATTAAAGGTCCGTTTCAATGAACATATCTCTGCCATAGCACACAACAATGATAGCTCGGCTGTAGCCGCCCACTGTAATAGTGAAGGCTGTCAGATTGTAAAGGATACTGTCAAAATACTTAGAAAGGAACCAAATACTTATAAAAGAAGATGGTACGAACACTTAGAAATAATTAAAAACAAAGAGAAAATCATGAATAATAACTCTGGCCAAAAATTACATGAATCGTGGTACGCATATTTGACCAGAGGAGGCGTGGGGGGAGGGGAGAGGTGTGAAAACGGATAGGGGTGAGGGTGACAGTCACCCTGGAATGTACTTCGAATCGTCTTCTTACTCTGTTCGTGTTACTGTGAATTTACTTATCATTTTGTTAACAATGTATATTTTTATAACTTTACTGTTTTACCAGTACCTCTGTTTATTATTACGTTATTGCACCAACATTACCGTTTTTAACGAGAAATCTTGTATATCGTATGCTTAATCTTTTAATTAATGTTCAACGCGTCGAACCCACATGTCAAATGTAAGTCCACATTTTTGTTCATTTATGTCAATCACGGCCTTTTTATAAAATTGTTAACCTCCTATTAATTTTTGTAGCAAATAGCTGATGAGGGACTCAATGTCCGAAATGCATTCTGAAAATAAAATAGTGTTTTTCTAAAACTAATTTGATGTCCTGTGGTGGTGTAATAAGTCTAGAAGTAAAGTAAAGCCAATCTTAGCGCTCACTAACCATTAAAAATATACTGTGGGCCACACGTATTTATTTACAACAAAACATATACAATTGTACAGCGTTTTGTATGCATTTAATGTGAAACGTGCTTTTCATTTTTTCACTTAACTTTTTTAATATCAACAGGTATTTTTGACTTTGTACAACATAATTGGTACAGTAGAGCCTCGATTATCCGACTCAATTGGGGACTAGAGTTGGTCAGATAATTGAAAAGTCGAATAACCGAAAAGTATGAAAAAATCCATTATTAGTGTAGTATATTATTATATCCCCTGTATAATAGTATATTAGTATATTAGTATATCGCTATTAACCTACTTCGCTTTGAATTTTCCTCCATGTTAAGCCTATTAAATTTTTTTTAAAAATAATAATTGTCGCTATTGCATCGTAAAAAATTATTCCTTTATTTTGCACAAAATAAATACAGTACTGTACTGTATATTAAAAAATATGTAAAAATATACAGCCAGCTAGTATTCACCCTACTATAAACCTTTCGCCTCCTGTAAGTTTTATAAGAATGTCCCGGGAAATCCAACACTAGCTGTTCTCAAGGTCATTCAGCTGTAAACACAATGACTCATCAGTGTCAAATTTTGCAGAAAGGCGAGACCATGGAAAATAAAGTTTGAAGCTTTTTCTTAAAAAATAACGCATTTCTTTCGTTTTTTTCAGTTTTAAGTACTTTTTATGTTTAATTATAATGTAATTAAAAATTGATCGGAGAGGAAGCGGTTAATTTAAAGAACAACGTCGAATTATATATTTAATATTATCTTATGTCAATAAGATAATGTTAAATATATACTTATAAATTTATAAATATGAAAATCTTTCTTGAAATTCTCTTAGTAGATTAGTAATTTCTTATGCATATTTAGAAAAATGTTTTTGTAACTATTAAATTTATGTAATTTTAAACGATGAATTGTACAGTAGTTTATGAATTTCACTGACTTTCATAATGTTTGCGTTTTGCTGTGAATGCTTGTATATTTTGATAGCTCACTGTGATCAATATGTTTTCACCTTGAAGCTGCTTCTTAAGTTTGTTTAAATTTATTGTGATATTAGTAAGGAAACATAAATCCAAAAGCCATTGTTCATCATATAATTTAGGAACATTGTGGTCCCTTTCATTCATAAAAGTTAAAATATCTTGTCTCAATTTTCAAAAACTTTTATACATTTTTCACGACTTAATTAGCAGAGATAGTTAAACAAAATAACGATATTAAAAATAGCTCAGAGGTCATAGAAATGAAAAGCAGTAACTAACGGTCATCAGATTTTGAAATGACCTACAGAACATAACCGTTACATGAAGCGCCCTTTGGTGGCTGACTATAATCAAATAACTTGCACAGTAAAACGTAATTAAACCCTTTATAAATCTGAACACGGAATGACTTGAAATTTTAAATTTATATGCACGTGTAAATGTGTAATTCTAATTAAATTTTATTATGCTTATTTCCAATAAATTTTAAAAAAACAAAAAAATTTCTTATCGTATATTGAAAACACAAAAGATTGTTGTAACTTGAGAACGTGTCTATGTTTGAAATTTACTACACATATTGTGTAAATATAAGAACAAGTAATTTCATTATACCAAAACACTAATTTAAAAATATTTCTTGTTGTAAACATATTGATTAAATATATATATTTACAGTATGTACTGTACCTACATGTATATTATATGTAATGCATTTGAAGATTTATTAAAAAATATTTAATACTGTTTTAAGGGGGTGTGTCAGAGCTGTCAAGCGTGCGAGTGAACTTTTTTTGAGAGGTTGGTAGAACAAGTTTGGGATGGAAATAACAAAAAATTACGCAATGTGGTATGTACAAATTAGAGCTGTTGACATTAATTTAACATTGGGAATGATTAAAATACTATTAATAATTGCCGGAATTGAAATAAATCCTGGTCCTCTCCCCCGCTCACCACTTCGGTCAAGTCAGTTGGATATGCAAAAAAGGGGGCGGGGTAGACCTAGGAAGGAAAGTCACAAGGATGAAGAAAGGGAAACACAGTTACTGGAAATTTTAAGTGAGGAATACCAAATTGAAGAAAAGGTCGAAAGAAATAATGGGACCCCGAGAAATTCGAAAATTCAGGATTATTTTAAACCGGCAAGAGAAACCGAAAAACAAGGTATTGACGATTCACAATATACGTTAAGATCTATATATGAATTAATTCAGGAAAAATTTTGCCAGTTAAACTTAGAAATTCAATCAATAAAAGCTGAAGTTAATAAGATAAAAGAAGAAAATAATAGTTATAAAGAAGAGATGAAGATAATTGGTTACAAGATACAAAAATTAGAAGAAAATTATAAAAATAACGAAAAGATAAAAGGTATGTTGGAATTCGAATTTGATAAATTGGTAAATGAGACTACAAATAAGAATATAATAATTTTTAATTTTCCGGTTAAAACATGGAACGTTGTTCAAGAAATCAAACAATTTATTAACGAAGAATTAGGTCTAAAAAATATAGAAATTGAAGGACTAGTTCAACTTAAAAATAGTAAGAATAACCTAATAATAAAAGTAATTCTGGAATCTGTAAAAGATAGAAATTTAGTTCTCAAAAGATTTTGGACTTTGAAACCAAAAATTGTTAATGAAACCGAGAAAAAAATAATAATTACAACGGATTTGTGTATTAGATCAAGAATTAGAAGAAAAAAACTACAGGATCAAATTAAAGTGGAAAAAACTACTAAAAATAAAATATTAATAAGAGATGATTACTATATTAAGGATAATATAATATATACAATTGATATGAATACAAACAAGATTCTTCAAATGGATTGTTCTCTTAGAAATACACAGACGATTAAAAAGAACAGGACTGACAAGAGAATCATACCGAATTAAGTTTATATTCCTCTAATAAGAAAACAGTAATTGAAAAAAATTGTAATAAAAGCTTAGTAAAACTGGAAAATAGTAAAGTAAAAGTAAAGGAAAAAATGTTAGTAATGTAATGGTAGTAAAAATATGAGAGAGACTAACAAAAAAAAAAAAAAATTTTCTGTCCAATAGGGTTTTGGTGAATATAGGGTCTTTGTGGGAAAATTATAAAGTCTTACTAAAGAAATTCATAGACCCTAACATTATTGGTTCTACGGAAACCTGTATGATAATTTGAAGTGACAGTTAAAGTTAATAATTAATAAACACTTGATCCTAGTATTTAGTAAAGCAAAAAATGAAGAAACAAGAATAAATTAATCTACTATGTTGAAGTAGCTATCATAAATATGAATTTAATAATGAAAATAAGATCTATGTAATGTAAAAACATTGAGATATTGTAAACGGAATAATGAATAAATTTGAAGTGTATTTAAAACGGGTAAAAAGGTACATACTGAATGTGATGTATAAGTTAAAATATAATTAGATGTAGAAATAAATCTATGTAGATAATCAAGAAATTGTGAAATCCAACCACCCTGATTGTAACAGACGGAAGGCGAATGCTTATCGAAAAGTTAATGTATGTAAAGTTCTAATAATTGTATAAACATCCCCCTTGTAACAGGCTATTGCCTATTACGTTAATAAACATTCTATTCTATTCTATTCTATAATACTGTTTTAATTTCTGATTATACGTGATAAAGTATTATACATCATATTAATGTATATATTTGACTATACATATGCAATTTCAATGTAATAGAAATCTATAAAACATAATTTCTGTTTTATAGAACTGCACAAAATCATTGAGTGGGCCGCAGGTTGGACATCGCTGATCTAGAGAACAGTTAAAAGAAAATTAAGTGAAAATTATAAAGTGTATTTTATATCAATGCACCTATAACCTTATTAAGGCAATCTCTTTGAGTACGAATATGTGAAAGTACTGCTCCTAACTTCGCTGTTCTATTGTTGAGACTACCTACTAGTCATAATGCATGGAAATATATTTAATTTAATTGTCGTTATTTGTTTTTTTTCTTATTATTGTGGAGTTAAATAACAAAGCTACTTATTTTAGTTTTTTGGACGATATCAAACATAGTCTTGCAGTCATTGTAAAGTAATAATTAACTTACAAAAAAATTTTTTACAGAGTAAAATACATGTTGCCGACTTACATTTGCAGCTTGTTTGTAATTAACTGGACAAACAACGAAATTCTTGTCCTTACTTGCAACTTCTTCTTCTTCCATTACTTTAATTTAAATTTAATAATTTAAACATAAGATTTTAAATTTTTCACAAATTTATGCGTTTTACTCCAATTTTGATTAGAAATATAATTTTAAATTAAACGTTTAAATATTTACCTTATGTGTAACACTCGAATATAATTCTACCAATGCTGATCTTCCTATACAAGATGCTGTTGTAGCCGAATTCTGCATTAATAAGCATATACAAATTTTAATGATTACTGTAACATTGTAGTCTGTATATATATTGTGTACATGTCAAAGATAATCATTTATTATATAATATGAATCTACTATGTTTTATGCTTAAGAATTTATGTGATAGTTATTTATAACTGACATTTAACAGAATGTATATGTAATTACAGTTTATTTGTTTACGCAAAATATTCAAAAATTTACACTTCAAAGATTGTGTTCTGTAGATATAAAAACAACTGGTAATTTAAAATATTATAAGAATAATATTTTGAATTACGAATTTGCAGCCAAGTCGAGCTTCCGGTCTTTACCGGGAATTATTAACATAAAAACACACAATAACCGCCAAAAATGAAATTTTACAGGAGAAACAGAAGGGATTTAATACTGCATAGAATAGTGTAAGGTTTTTCCGTGTGAAGATCAATTGAAGGTTGTAATCATGTCATTTCTAGATTACGCACTGACTAACTTCAGTAGAAGAAAACATTTGTTCTTATACGAGGTTTCCCGAGGAATCTGATATGTCAAATTATATACATCTTATTATAAGTATGAGTATAGCCAATTCAACTCGTCTGAGAATTTTTCAATGCACGTGTACTCCAAGGGTCTGCACAATTTAAGTTATTGGTATGTCTACGAAGATATATTCTATAAAAGATTTTTGCTCATCTCTAGATTTCTTTCATAATGAATATACTTGTTTCGAAAACTTGAATATAAATGTCGGCAATATCATAGAAGACAGAATTTAGGCCTGCATCTGTTGTATAAAGAATGTAAGCAATGTGTAAATTATACTTTTTTAAGTATAATGCTAATATGTTATGAAGTAGTGACTATTGTCATCTATTCCCACAAAATGAAACTTTATACGTTTTTAAAATGAAATATGATGACAGATTGTATTAGACACAAAATTTACTTTGTGCTAATGTGTTTCACTCCTTAGTGTTATTCGTCAGAAAAAATTACACAACTCGTTGCTGAAACTTTTACATATTTATTAATATTTAAAATCTTCCAAAACTTACTTGTGTGTCAACTGTCGAACTTGTGTTGTCGTGGCCGAAACAAGATAAATTGAAAATGATCTTTACAAATATTACAAGCGTTGCAAGGTGCGGAAGTGAAATCTAAAAAGTTCAAAAAAGTAAAAATTTATAAAGAATTAAATGAAGAAAATTTCAAAATTTATCATTGAAAGATTAACACTAACGTGTAAAATATTACTCGTATAACTTAGCCTGTAAAGCAACAAAGACAATATCTACTTTCACAGGCATGTCAAGCAAACGAGTTGAAAGTAGACAGGCAGATTTCAACATGTCGACTCGAATCGATACGTATTTCCACATCACATACCTATTAAAAATAGCGAATATAAAATATATCGTATTTGCTCTAATTTTTTCAGGTTTTAAAACCCCATAATAAGAACTCTCTAATGATACAAGCCTTATTGTCTGTCACTAACTCGATTACATCATTTCAATGATTGTATCAAACCAACCTTTGTAACAGCAAATATTTAAGAGATAAAAACTCTGAAACTAACAATTAAATCCAAAATGCTTAATAAATAGTGTGTGCTTCATCTGTTATATGATTTTTTTATTAATTGAAACACCTGTAGGTTTTTCTGCATTTATATGGCGTAAAGTCTGTTATTGAGATTTAGTTACTAAATTGTGTAATTAATAGTAACTTATCGCAAAGATAATGTTTATTTAATTGAATAATAATATTACATTTTTACCATAATTAATGATATTTATTTTGATTTAAAATCATTGCTATTTTAATCTGTACCTATATAAATATAAAAATTATAGNTAAATTAAATGTTTAAATATTTACCTTATGTGTAACACTAATATAATTCTACGAATGCTGGTCTTCCTATGCAAGATGCTTTTGTAGGCGAATTCTGTAATAATAAGAATAAACATATTTTAATGATTACTATAACATTGTAGTCTGTATACAGTATATATTGTGTACATGTCAAAGATAATTATTTCTTATTTAATATGAATCTACTATGTTTTATGCTTAAGAATTTATGTTATAGTTATTTGTAACTGACAAAATATATGTGTAATTACAGTTTATTTATTTACGCAAAATATTCAAAAATTTACACTTCAAAGATCGTGTTCTGTAGATATAAAAACAACTCGTAATTTAAAATATTATAAGAATAATATTTTGAATTAAGAATTTGCATCCAAGTCGAGCTTCCAGTCTTTATCGGGGCTTATTAACATAAGAACATACAGTAACCACCAAAAATGAAATTTTACAGGAGAAACAGAAGGGATTTAATACTGCATAGAATAGTGTAAGGTTTTTCCGTGTGAAGATCAATTGAAGGTCGTAATCATGTCATTTCTAGATTACGCACTGACTAACCTCAGCAGAAGAAAACATTTGTTCTTATACGAGGTTTCCCGAGGAATCTGATATGTCAAATTATATACATCTTATTATAAGTATGAGTATAGCCAATTCAACTCGTCTGAGAATTTTTCAATGCACGTGTACTCCAAAGGGTCTGCACAATTTAAATTATTGGTATGTCTACGAAGATATATTCTATAAAAGATTTTTGCTCATCTCTAGATTTCTTTCATAATGAATATACTTGTTTCGAAAACTTGAATATAAATGTCGGCAATATCATAGAAGACAGAATTTAGGCCTGCATCTGTTTTATAAAGAATGTATGCAATGTGTAAATTATACTTTTTTAAGTATAATGCTAATATGTTATGAAGTAGTGACTATTGTCATCTATTCCCACAAAATGAAACTTTATACGTTTTTAAAATGAAATATGATGACAGATTGTATTAGACACAAAATTTACTTTGTGCTAATGTGTTTCACTCCTTAGTGTTATTCGTCAGAAAAAATTACACAACTCGTTGCTGAAACTTTTACATATTTATTAATATTTAAAATCTTTCAAAACTTACTTGTGTGTCAACTGTCGAACTTGTGTTGTCGTGGCCGAAACAAGATAAATTGAAAATGATCTTTACAAATATTACAAGCGTTGCAAGGTGCGGAAGTGAAATCTAAAAAGTTCAAAAAAGTAAAAATTTATAAAGAATTAAATGAAGAAAATTTCAAAATTTATCATTGAAAGATTAACACTAACGTGTAAAATATTACTCGTATAACTTAGCCTGTAAAGCAACAAAGACAATATCTACTTTCACAGGCATGTCAAGCAAACGAGTTGAAAGTAGACAGGCAGATTTCAACATGTCGACTCGAATCGATACGTATTTCCACATCACATACCTATTAAAAATAGCGAATATAAAATATATCGTATTTGCTCTAATTTTTTCAGGTTTTAAAACCCCATAATAAGAACTCTCTAATGATACAAGCCTTATTGTCTGTCACTAACTCGATTACATCATTTCAATGATTGTATCAAACCAACCTTTGTAACAGCAAATATTTAAGAGATAAAAACTCTGAAACTAACAATTAAATCCAAAATGCTTAATAAATAGTGTGTGCTTCATCTGTTATATGATTTTTTTATTAATTGAAACACCTGTAGGTTTTTCTGCATTTATATGGCGTAAAGTCTGTTATTGAGATTTAGTTACTAAATTGTGTAATTAATAGTAACTTATCGCAAAGATAATGTTTATTTAATTGAATAATAATATTACATTTTTACCATAATTAATGATATTTATTTTGATTTAAAATCATTGCTATTTTAATCTGTACCTATATAAATATAAAAAGTTATAGTCTAATTAATAAAAATGTTATTAAATCTATCGAATATTTACCTGTTCTAAGTTACTTTTATCGGTTTGTTAATCCGGCTGATAATATACTTGTATTGAAAGTTACATCAGCAATTTTCCATTTATTCACTTTCTACCTGGATCCAGCACAACAGAAAAGTTTTTAAATGATTCATTCTAGAAGTGTAGAGTATTTCATAACAATGCGCAATCAAGTTGTTTCTCTTCGGGAAATTTTACTGATAAGATTATTAATCATTTATCCCTGAACACCTACTTGTAGCAAAGGTCGTGTATTGATAATATGCAGATTCATGAGAAAACATTGAGAGATGACTGCATTCTATTTACACTCAGACTTTGGTGCATGCTATAGCAAATAAACTGGCGTATAAAATGTATTTACTACTGTTTAAATACAGCGTAACTGCATCGACGTCATAACTAAATCCTGTGACATTATTTTATAATATTGAATGTATCGTTGATCGAAGAACACGAAGCTTTTTTAAATACATTCAGTCAGTAGATTGTAACATTACTATGAGAACACATGTAATCACTATAAAAATACATCTGTATTGATCATTGTCTTCCTGTCAACTAAATAACAGGTGAGATCCTCTACCTGTAGTAAAAGGAGCAATCTGCTTAAAGCACGGAGAGAACTTTACACAATTCGAAAATGAAACTATATTTTAACCATGAAATGTTCTACTGTTACGTTGCAATACTTTGATAAAATTGTAAAATACATAACTTGATAAGTGTAAATAAGCTACAACCGTGTTTAAGTGCTAATCTTGCTTATTGTCTCATAGTCAGAGGAGTGTTAACCATACTATTATCATATATTTGATAAGTAATTAATATTCTATATACGTCTTCGTGAATAAAGAAAATTAATATTTATCTTCGGTAGTGTATTTAACTAAATAGTTCTATTTTTCAATCGGTGAAAAACACAAGTGAACATTATTTTAATTAATTTCTTTTGTTTATTTTTCTTTACATTTTATTAAAAAATTTAAAACAAATACGCAAATTCTATATAAGGTTTTTATTTCCTAATTGTATTATCAGTTCACACATATAACTAATTTTACGATAAAAAAAAACGACCAATATATCAATTTATACTTTCTAATTATTTCATTTTTTGCATGTTATTTAGAAGCTCAGGTATAATTTTTATATTATTTTCTAATCATATCCAGTTATTTTACTAATCCATATAAATGAAAATGGAATTTCCTATTCTGTATAAAAGATTAAGGTGACAATTTACATGCTTTCAGATTATTTTCCGTCATTTTTAACCTTTATATAACGTTGATTTTCAATATATCATTGTTGAACAATATCAATTTTTCACAATTAATTTTGATGTCGTTAGGTTAAATTTATTTATAAAGCAAATATCCAAATAGTTTTTAATATGTTTATCTCACTTGATTTCACTGAACTTCATACTTTTTTTACGTGCAGTTTCGTGTATTTTATTTTTTTTATTTCGTATGTGTTTGATAATCGCCTTATATTTAACGTGTGAGGATCAAAAATTTTGTGTTATAAACCTTAATCTTTTATAAATTTTAATTAAACTTTAAATGCAATTCTATAAAGACGGAACAAGTTTTAAAAACAAGGGCTGGTTTTACGGAAATTCAACCGAAAAACTTTTCGATAAAATCAATTCGAAACTCAATACTCACGAGTTGGGTTCCTTGGGAAGGCCCGAAAGGAGCACTTCATATAAAAAGGTAGACACGATGAGTAAGATCGAGGAAGTTATGATTTGATTGTGTGTGTGTGTGTGTGTGTGTGCTTCACGTCTACCTACCGCCGAGAATGTCTTTGAGAGACTGTTCCTGTTCGTCAATCTCCTCGCCTACTGAACTCTAAGACCTCAACAACTCACCTACTTAACTTCGAAGAGAACTGTTCCGGAATGTAAAAGGATTTGGGACTTTATTACTCGATTCACAGTATAACATAAGGTATTTATCCTGCCGGCGCATTATTGTACGCTGTCTCTCTCTCTCTCGTTAAAACCTGATAGCGAATGCGATTGTAAATCAATGCAGAACGCGATTCAAGTAGCTTACATTTAGCACAATACTAACTTTTGTATACTTAAATGAATTATGATGTATAAAATAACTTAGATATATTTTAAATAAACAGTTATTTATGTTATAAACATTTCAGAGTGCTCTTCTTCCGTCCTTCTCTCCGTTCACTCCATTCCGGGTCCTCATACGTAACCGCTCGCGCAAACTTGTTGTCTATATACCAACCTAACGATACAGTGGTGTCATCCTGACGTGGTATCGAAGAAGAGATACCGGCCCAACGGTCACAAACGTATTGTCGAAACATTAATTAAAGTGTTTGATAATTCAGTTAATTACAACATCAAGTTGATCATCTTTAATTGCAATTTAATACTTTTGTAAAATCTATAAATCTCTACATTCGAAATATAATTTATAACAATGTAAAGATTCGTGTTTACCGTACTGTTTAATTATTAACAAACAATAGAAATTTCAGCTTCATTTCTATTCACAAAGAGTACAACAATTGAATTTAATATATTTTTTGCGCATTATTTGACAGGAAAACTACACTTTACAATCCTGTAACACTGCGAAACAGGCGTAAATATCTTCAAAAATACAATTTGAAACATAAAACTTATATTATGTATATAACAGTATATTGTGCAATCAGTTTATAACACAAATTATAAACTAATTGCAATTACGCAAAATAACATTACTGGAAGTTTGGCACACGAGCGGACCGAATAAGACAATTTCCATGAATGCCATAATCGCTAATTGTAAATGAATTATTGTGCAGTATTTCGTGGTTAGACTACACCTATAACAGTACAGTTGAACCCTCTATAACACTGTTGATAAATACGTTTTATATAAATTCCATGTTATACGAGTCGCTTAGATTTTACAAATACGTGAGCCGTTCACAGCCCGGCACACGTATTTGTAAAATTTAAGTGACTCGTACAACATGGAATTCATATAAAATTGAATTATTTACAGTGTTACAGGGGGGTCAACTGTATATTGCTAGAACTTCAAAATAATATATAAACAGAGGGTTTATACATAATTTCCATTTTCATAATTATCGTGTTATAGATGTAGTCAACCACAAATACAATTATTTAACTTTCTTATAAATTATAATCTCACAAAAATGTTTCAACCGACCTCACACAACGTTTAACAATTCAGTGTATCTATTTCAATTTGTGGAAATTAGTCACTGATAAATACGTGTAATATCATAAATAAAGGTTACACGATTCTTTTATAAAAAAAAACTTAATATATATTTTAAAAGAATTCTACATTATTGCACATTTTAATTTCAATTTACTGGCAGACTGAAATAAGATACGATCGCGTAAAGTTTCGTATTGCTCCAATGAGAGGATGTAACTGTTAGATTGTTCCAAATCGTCGACAGTTTCCAATGCAACCAACTTCTCGTTTTCACTTATTTTTAACAATTCCTGGATTTCAGACGAATTTACATATCACAGGGATTGAAAATAGAATTTAGGCCTGCTTCTGTTGTATAAAGAATGTAAGCAATGTGTAAATTATTCTTTAACATATTTAAGAATAATGGTAAAATTGCATATTACAGTACTGTGTAATCAAATATGCTTTTTATCGCTTGACCACTGGAAGGTCACGAAGTGTGGAAGAAGTTACGGCTGAACGTATCCAATAATTCTCAACGAGAAGGGGTCTTACTGTACTTCATCAATTAAAATTGTACACGGAATTTGTATGATAATAATGTACATAAACTTTTACATTTAATAATACTTATTAAATTTAATATTAGGCTAATCGTATAAATATTCGATATTTCTCGAAGTTAAGCGTTTTTTCACTAATTTAAAATTGTGTGTAAGCACGTATAAAATCATTTCGATAAAAATCTTTTACATTGAGTATACGGTAGACTAATGTACTGTGGAATGTAGTTTCTTATATATGTTATGAAGTAGTGACTATTGTCATCTACTTTCACAAAATGAAACTTTATACGTTTTTAAAATGAAATATGATGACAGATTGTATTAGACAAAAAATTTACTTTGTGCTAATGTGTTTCACTCCTTTGTGTTATTCGTGAGAAAAAAATTACGCAACTCGTTGCTGAAACTTTTACATATTTATTAATATTTAAAATCTTTCAAAACTTACTTGTGTGTCAACTGTCGAACTTGTGTTGTCGTGGCCAAAACAAAATAAATTGAAAATGATCTTTACAAATATTACAAGCGTTGCAAGGTGCGAAAGTGAAATCAAAAAGTTCAAAAAAGTAAAAAGTTATGAAGAATTATATGAAGAATTTATCGTTGAATGTTACTCGTATAAGTTAGCCTATAAAGCAGGGGTGGCCAACATGAGGCCCGCCGGGAGTCGTGTTGCGGCCCGCGGAGCTAGGTCAAATGAACATAAATGTTAACTTTATTGTACATATCACCAAATGAACATTAGAAGAGTTAAGAAGGTTTGGAAGAGTTCTATGAAACGTATTTGGACAAGGATAAATATCTTGCGTTTTACAAACATTCTCTGTCAATGGTTTCGCTATTTGGAAACACTTATGCGTGTGAACAACTTTTTAGTCGTATGAAGTACATCAAATCACAAGTGAGAACACGAATTACTGATGTTCATTTGGAAAACTGTTTGCGTGTAGCGACTACATCAGTCCAGATCAATTTTGATGCACTTACTTGTTAGTTCTGTAAAACAAAGTCAGATGTCTCACTTTTAAATATTTTTAAATTGTCTAATAAATATGTTTCTCGGTTATTAAATAAATGATTCTCGGTTATGTTTTATTTTCTTCAAAAAAATAAATATACCTAT
>NW_019384971.1:61378-68343 GCF_000671375.1 Centruroides sculpturatus | reverse complement strand
TCCACATAAATGAAAATGAAATTTCCTATTCTGTATGAAAGATTAAAATGACAATTCACATACTTTAAGATTATTTTCTGTCATTTTTATTATATAACATTGACTTTCAATATATCATTGTTGAACAATATCAATCCTTCACAATTAATTTTGATGTCGTTAGGTTAAATTTATTTATAAAACAAATATCCAAATACTTTTTAATATGCTTATCTCACTTGATTTCAATAAACTTTATACTTTCTTCTACGTTCAGTTTCGTATATATTTTTTTTTTCGTATGTATTTGATAATCACCTTACATTTAATGGATGTTCGAAACGTCAATTAAATTGTTTGCTAATTCATTTAATTAGAAGATCAAGTTGACCATCTTTAACTCTAATTTAATGCTTTTGTAAAATCTATAAACCTGTATATTCGAAATATAATATTTAACAATGTAAACATTCGTGTTTACCGTATTGTTTAGTTATTAGCAAACAATAGACATTTCAGCTTCATTTCTATTCACGAAGAGTACAACAATTGAATTTAATATATTTTTAGCGCA
The DNA here is from genome assembly GCF_000671375.1 of Centruroides sculpturatus. Lineage (NCBI taxonomy): Eukaryota > Metazoa > Arthropoda > Arachnida > Scorpiones > Buthidae > Centruroides > Centruroides sculpturatus. The sequence goes on along the minus strand of NW_019384971.1, from coordinate 67,790 downwards.
TTATTTGACAGGTAAAGTACTTTTTACAATCCTGTAACACCGCGAAACACGCGTAAATATCTTCAAAAATACAATTTGAAACATAAAACTTATGTATATAACAGTATACTATGCAATCAGTTTATAATAGAAATTACAAACTAATTGCAATTACGCAAAATAATATGAATGGAAGTTTGGCACACGAGCGGACCGAATAGGACAATTTCTATAAATGCCATAACCGCTAATTGTAAATGAATTGTTATGCAGTATTTTGTGCTTAGACTACACCTATAACTGTACAGTTGACCCTGTTGATAAATCCGTTTTATATGAATTCCATGTTGTACGAATCACTTAGATTTTTCAAATACGTGAGCCGTTCACAGCCCGGCACTCGTATTTGTAAAATTTAAGTGACTCGTACAACATGGAATTCATATAAAACGGAATTATCAACAGTGTTATGGGGGATCAACTGTATATTTGTAGAACTTCAAAATAATGTCTAAACACAGTGTTTAGGCCTATACATAATTTACATTTTCATAAGTGTAGTGTTATAGGTGTAGTCAACCACAAATACAATTATTTAATTTTTTCCTAGATTATAATCCTACAAAAATGTTTCAACACGACGACACGCAACGTTTAACAATCCAGTGTATCTATTTGTAGAAATTCGTCACTGATAAATACGTGTAATATCATAAATAAAGGTTACACGATTCTTTTATAAAAAAAACTTAATATATATTTTAAAAGAATTCTACAGTATTGCACATTTTAATTTCAATTTACTGGCAGACTGAAATAATATACGATCGCGTAAAGTTTCGTATTGCTCCAATGAGAGCACGAAACTGTCAGATTGTTTCGAATCGTCGACAGTTTCCAATGCAACCAACTTCTCGTCTTCACTTATATTTAATGATTTCCGGATCTCTGACGAATTCAAATTGTATTTTACATTGATGAACCTATGAAAATGATTTTCACCCGGAAGATATTTTACGCCAATAAAATAAATGTCTACGTTAATTACGTTCATTACTTGAAGGAAATCGATAATGCCTGAGATAAGTTCTCTAATATCGTATAAATGATTCGAAAACTTCTCCCGAACTAAGAGAATAAGATAAATCTTTAAATTTTTGGTGTAACTCCAGTGATTCGAAAAGTAATTTATGTAATTCACCCATTCGTCGTTTTCTCCTTCGGTCTCGTATAAATATAAATACAGTTCTTTGAATTCATACAAGTTAGATAGCTCTTGAAAATAAATCAGGAATTTCCAATAATGTAATACCACTTTTGAATGAAAACAAAATTGTTCCCAATTACTTTTCAGTTTTATTTGTTTATGAGCGCGGAGCATAAATTGAGGCATGTACATTTCTTTGTCGACATATGTTAAAAACTTTTTGGATAAAGGCTCATCCTTATTTAATCCCATAAAAAATAATAATTCCATATTAGATATATTATATGGAAATGAAATATTTCCTATATATAAAGATAAAGCGGAAAGAAATTCGCCAAATGTCCGATGAACAAAACTGTATCGAATGATATTATCGTATTCAGAAAAGGAATCCAAAGTAAAAATATCTAATCCAGTAATAAAATTGTGTTTATCTTCATTCGGAAATAAGGACTCCAAATCTTGTGACGTGATACAGTTTATATCCCTCTTTAATCTAGTTAATTTCAATAGCAAATTTTCACCCACAAAATATTTTCCTCTTTTAAATTTACGTTTATGATTAGTTTTTCTAACGTACCGTTCAGTTACAAGAGTAAATATTCTGATGTATAAATCAGCCATCGTTTCAAGTTTTATTATTTCTCCATTTCGATGAAGACAGCACAACATGTGCAGCATCAGAGGACATTCTGTTATTTCTCTGTAAAAGTCATTTTCTGTCAGTGCAGAAATCAGTTCGTTCGCTTTACTTTCATCTTCTCTAAACAATAATTGAATATATTTTACTTGATATTCTGCAGAGAACCCTTTGATCACTATTCTCATCTTCATGTCTTCTCTGATCTCTTCCGCTGCTTGAGGTCGACTCGTTACCAAAATAGTCATTATGCGAGAAATATCGAAAGATTCGTCTCTTATAAATTTTATAATTTTAGATTTATCTTGAATCTCATCGAACCCGTCTAAAATTACCAAAACGTTCAGTTTTTTATCTTGCAGTTCCCAGTTTATATCAAATAACTCATAAATATCATCGAGTAATGCATCTGCTACACTTTTATCGCCTAATTTTCTTAAAATTACGATAAAAGTTAATTGAAAATGTTTCAGATAATTGGAGGATACCCAATCGTAGGCAATTTTCTTGCATAAAGTAGATTTACCATAACCGGGATCTCCTGTAACTAAAATAGTTTGATGTCCATCTTGTTCTATGGCAAATATCTCATTCAAACTTATTTTTTCTCCGCATTCCTTTCCAAATAAATCTGTCTTCTCTACAGTTAATTCTACAAAGTAATCCTTTAGTGGAAAATCGTTCCTCTTTCCGTCCCACAAGACAGATCTCATATAGGAAAAGTAAGTCACATATTTTCTGTTTAATTTCTGGCAGTAATTGTCGAACATTTCTGTAAGTACAAAACATCATAATCAAACGTCGTGTTAATTATTTTTATTTTATTTTCGCAGTCGTAATTATACAGAAACTTATTTCTTAGTTATGATAAATTTCCTCTACTTCTTTTTGTATAATTATGTATACAAGTGTTTTTTTTAAACTTTCCTTTATCGCTGACCGGAAAAAATACGTGACTGTCAACTATGCCTATTTATTAAGCTCATATGTGCTTATCTGAAGATACTGTTCGTAACAAAGTACGTACACTAACTCTATATTCCTATTTAAATGTCTCCCGTAATCAATTGCGCAAACTAATGTCAAATAATTTTTGGAAGAGATACCGGTTCGTGTACCAGCGGTTGAAAACACTGACATTAATTACTATTTAGATAAAGTTTTGAATAAAAATAAAACAATAAAAAATTTGAAGTAACGTAAGAATTTCTGTAAAAAAATAGAAAATAACAATGCATATGGCTCAATCGATAAATAGAAACTTGCGCTTACAAGTATAAATGTATTATAACGGTAATTCGCTGCAGATGTGATGTGACTTTGACGTCTCCACCTTGCGATAATTATATAAAGCACTTTATATAATTAACAAATTTCTGTAACGTGGTAATATAATTGACTAATAATTTATAATTAATTGATTGTTATGGTAAATTAAATAAAGGTATTGATTCTCGGCACAAAACAACACAGAAATTAAAATTATAAAGTAGTCCCTTTTCCATATTTATTATTAAGACATTGCCATATTTGCACTTACCATTACTTTCTTCGTCTTCTGTCTTCGAGCAACTTCCATTCCGGTCTTCAGAATAAATTTCTATTCTAGGTCCAACGTGAACTTGTGTACAGTTCTTGAGCATCGTCGTATATTGATTACAATTCTCAACTGAAATTAATGTCGAATTGAATATAATTTGTATTGAATTATTTAACTAAAGAGGAGTTAAATAATAACAAAAATTGATCGATACAATGGAAAAATTTTTGTGCCTAAGATAATATTTCAGATAAACATTTATCTCTGTGTAAAATATTACAAGATAAGAATTTACTATCAGTAATTTATCATTAGTTTCTAAATAGTTCGAACACATTATTCAATTCTCCTATGTATAATATCCCCATTTTGTTTCTTAGTAACTGATAAAAATTTGAAAATAATCACTTTGTCTATGACAAGCATTACAAAGTTGTTCGTAAGAAACTAAAGTATTTTAATAAATTGTTAACATTTTGTAGAGACGGTGTCTTAACTTGGCAAGAGTGATTGCGTACTTCTGAGAAACTGAAAGTTATGCCATCGGTAGCTCTGCATTCCCAGAAGGGCCACGCATGGCGGAAAGGTTTTGGTGGAGACGTCAGAAGAAAATCGATTCAAAAAGTCCACACACGACCTTTTCAACTAAATTGTGATCCAAGAAAGCAACGGGAAACTACTTGGATTATTCTTTCCTTGAAAACTTCGTTGATGTCAAAGAAAATAAACCTCGGCTCCCGATTTTGGGCGTCCCTTAAATGGGACAGGGTGTGCTAAGATTCTCCGAGCTTGCTTCGAAGAATTCTCTAAAAATAGCTACAAGGAATGGCCAAAGTTTAACAAGAAATGGAACGCATCAACATAAATATACTCGGTCTAAGCGAAACTAAATGGCATCGAAATAAAGAAGTTTATATCAAACGACCTCCACGTCTTCTGTTCCAGAGGAGAAGAGAACACCAAGCAGACGTACAGCGTCGCTTTCGTTGTCCATAAACAACTGGCCAACAAAATCACCAGTTTCACCCCAATATCAGAACGAATCGCACTACTACAATTAGCAGGCAATGAGATCAACGTGAACGTGCTCCAGGTCTATGCACCAACAGCATACAAAGACGATAAAGAAATTGAATCATTTTACGACCAGCTNAAGTATATCAAATCACAAGTGAGAACACGAATTACTGATGTTCATTTGGAAAACTGTTTGCGTGTAGCGACAACATCAGTCCAGATCAATTTTGATGCACTTACTTGTTAGTTCTGTAAAACAAAGTCAAATTTTTAAATTGTGTAATAAATATGTTTCTCGGTTATTAAATAAATGATTCTCGGTTATGTTTTACTTTCTTCAAAAAAATAAATATACCTATTTTTTTTTTGTTTTTTTACATTAAATCAGGCAAGTGTTTGACCACGATCTCACCTACTGGAAAGCAACGATGCGGTTGAAGGTGTAGCACGCTTGCTTGTTTACTTTAATTTTAAAAAAAATTAGGTGCGTGGCCCGGCAGGAAATATTATTTCTGAAATTTGGCCCGCCTACTAAAAAGGTTGGCCACCCCTGCTATAAAGCAACAAAGACAAAGTCTACTCACACAGACATGTCAAGCAAACGAGTTGAGAGTTTACAGGCAGATTTCAACATGTCGACTGGAATCGATAAGTATTTCCACATCACATACCTATTACAAATAGCAAATAAAAAATATATCGTATTTGCTGTAATGTTTCAGGTTTTAAAACCCCATAATAAGAACTCTCTAATGGCACGAGCCTTATTGTCTGTCACTAACTCGATTACATCATTTCAATTATTGTACGAAACTAATATTTGTAACAGCAAATATTTAAGAGATAAAAACTCTGAAACTAACGATTAAATCCAAAATGCTTAATAAATAGTGTCTGCTCCATCTGTTATATGGTTTTCTTATTAATTGAAACACCTGTAGGTTTTTCTGCATTTATGTGGCGTAAAGTCTGTTATTGAGATTTAGTTAGTAAATTATGTAATTAATAGTAACTTATCGCAAAGATAATGTTTATTAAATTGAATAAAAATATTACATTTTGACCATAAATAATGATATTTATTTTGATTTAAAATCATTGCTATTTTAATCTGTACCTATATAAATATAAAAATTATAGTCAAATTGATAAAAATGTTGTTAAATTTATCGAATATTTACCTGTTCTAAGTTACTTTTATCAATTTTTTAATCCGGCTAATAATATACTTGTATTAAAAGTTAAATCAATAGTTTTCCATTTATTTACTTTCGACCTAGATTCAGCACAACAGAAAACTTTTTAAATGATTCATTACAGAAGTGAAGAGTATTTCATAACAATGCGCAATCAAGTTGTTTCTGTTCGAAAAATTTACTGATAAGATTATTAATCATTTATTTTTGAAGATATACTTGTAGCAGAGGTCGTGTATTGATAACTAGCAGGTGGGCCCGGCGTTGCTCGGGCAAAAGTAACGGTAACTAAGATAAAGATTATTACGTTACAGTAAACCTTACCCGTTTTCACAGAATGCAAGAATTGGGTGCCCTTGTTTCCAGACTAATTACAGAATTTTTAGATAGGTCTAAAAATATGTTCGATTTCCCGCAAAAACGAAAAAAAACTGCATCTGTGTATCGCAAGTCGCTTTCTCTTAACAATTCCATTGTTACGTAACATTTCCATTGTTGACACTTCCATTGTTGCTTAAAACTTTTATTGTTACTTAAAACTTCCATTGTTGATGGAAGTGTTAAGCCTTAATCCTGTCCCTCTTCCTCGTGAGGAGGAATTTCGAAAAATCCCTTCTTAGTGTGCGTTCTCCTAACGTATTCTAACTGTGTACCAAATTTCAACTTTCAACTCCTAACCGTCTGGGCTCGTATCCATAATGTATATAGAAGTTTTAATCCTGTCTCTCTCCCCCCGGGGGGAATTTCTAAAAATCCCTTCTTATTGTGCGTTTTCGTGACGTACCCTAACTGTGTACCAAATTTCAACTTTCAACTCCTAACCGTTTGGGCTC
>NW_019384971.1:23788-50940 GCF_000671375.1 Centruroides sculpturatus | reverse complement strand
TTAGTTTGTGAAAATGTATGATTTATTAAAAAATATTTAATACTGTTTTAATTTCTGATTGTTCGTGATAAAGTATTATACATCATATTAACGTATATATTTGACTATACATATGCAATTTCAATGTAATAAAAATCTATACAAGATAATTACTGTTTTAAAGAACTGCACAAAAACATTGAGTGGGCCGCAGGTTGGACATCGCTGGTCAAGAGAACAGTTTAAATAAAATTAAGTAAAAATTATAAAGTGTATTTTATATTAATGCACCTATAACGTTATGAAGGCACTCTCTTTGAATACGAGTACGTGAAAGTACTGCTCATAACTTCGCTGTTCTATTATTGAGACTACCTACTAGTCATAATGCATGGAAATATATTAAATTTAATGATCATTATTTGTTTTTTTCTTATTATTGTGGAGTTAAATAACAAAGCTACTTTTTTCAGTTTTTTGTACGATATCAAACATAGTCTTGCAGTCATTATGAAGTCTCACAAAACAATTGTCTATAGAGTAAAATAAAATACATGTTACCGACTTACATTTGCAGCTTGTTCGTAATTAACTGGATAAACGACGACATTCTTGTCCTTACTTGAAACTTCTGCTTCTTCCATTACTTTAATTTAAATTTAATAAGTTAAATATAAGATTTTAAAATTTTCACAGATTTATGCGTTTTATATAAACGTTTAAATATTTACCTTACATATAACACTCGAATANCCCGTGGGGAGGAATTTCGAAAAATCCCTTCTTAGTGTGCGTTCTCCTAACGTATTCTAACTGTGTACCAAATTTCAACTTTCAACTCCTAACCGTCTGGGCTCGTATCCATAATGTATATAGAAGTTTTAATCCTGTCTCTCTCCCCCCGGGGGGAATTTCTAAAAATCCCTTCTTATTGTGCGTTTTCGTGACGTACCCTAACTGTGTACCAAATTTCAACTTTCAACTCCTAACCGTTTGGGCTCTGCGCTGATTATTATTATTATTATAATTATTATCAACCCGTCTCGATTATATACAGATATCAGATATTCAGATTCATGAGAAAACATCTATTTACACGCAGACTTTGATGCATGCTATAGCAAATTTTACTAGTAAATTCACACTTATAATTTCCATCATTCTATGATGAAAATAATCAGTATAATTATATCTACAATATAATTATACTTCTGTAATGTTAACTAATTCGCTATGGCCCGAATTTCTTGGATATAACGAAACAATATATCGGATATAACAATCGAAAATTTAATAATAGATATTCACTATAAATGAATAATAATATGCAGTATATTAATAAATAATTTATTAATTTGTAATTATTTAAACTTCATGAATTAGTTTTAAACGGTAATATAATTTGATACTTACTTTTCTGAAGTAAACGTTCGTGCCACGTTCGAGTTTTCTATTAATATTTTATACAATTAATATATATGGCGTATCAAATGTATTTACTACTGTTTAAATACAGCGTTACTGCATAGACATCATAACTAAATTCCGTGACATCATTTTATAATATTGGATGTATCGTTGAACGAAGGACACGAAGCTTTTTTAAATACATTCAGTCAGTAATTTGTTACGGTATACAATGATCAATACAGGTGTATTTTTATAGTGATTACATGTGTTCTCATAAACACATGTAACCACTATAAAAATACACCTGTATTGATCATTGTTTTCCTGTCAACTAATTAATTGGTGAGATCTTCTACCTGTAGTAAAAGGAGCAATCTGCTTAAAGCAAGGAGAAAACTTTACACAATTCGAAAATGAAACTATATTTTAACCACGAAATGTTCTACTGTTACGTTGCAATACTTTGATAAAATTGTAAAATACATAACTTGATAAGTGTAAATAAGCTACAACCGTGTTTAAGTGCTAATCTTGCTTATTGTCTCATAGACAGAGGAGTGTTAACCATACTATTATCAAATATTTGGTAAGTAATTAATATTCTAGATACATCTTCATGTATAAAAGAAAATTAATGTTTAAATTCGGTACTGTATTTAACTAAATAGTTTTATTTTTCAATCGGTTAAAAACACAAGAGAAGATTATTTTAAATAATTTCTTTCGTTTATTTTTCTTTATATTCTATTAAAAAATATAAAACAAACACGTGAATTGTATATAAGGTTTTTATTTCTTAATTGTATTATCAGTTTACACATATAACTAATTTTACAATAAAAATACGACCAATATATCAATGTATACTTTCTAATTATTACATTTTCTGCATTTTATCCAGAATCTCAGGTATAATTTTTATATTATTTTCTAAAAATATCCAGTTATTTTACTAATCCACATAAATGAAAATGAAATTTCCTATTCTGTATGAAAGATTAAAATGACAATTCACATACTTTAAGATTATTTTCTGTCATTTTTATTATATAACATTGACTTTCAATATATCATTGTTGAACAATATCAATCCTTCACAATTAATTTTGATGTCGTTAGGTTAAATTTATTTATAAAACAAATATCCAAATACTTTTTAATATGCTTATCTCACTTGATTTCAATAAACTTTATACTTTCTTCTACGTTCAGTTTCGTATATTTTTTTTTTTCGTATGTATTTGATAATCACCTTACATTTAATGGATGTTCGAAACGTCAATTAAATTGTTTGCTAATTCATTTAATTAGAAGATCAAGTTGACCATCTTTAACTCTAATTTAATGCTTTTGTAAAATCTATAAACCTGTATATTCGAAATATAATATTTAACAATGTAAACATTCGTGTTTACCGTATTGTTTAGTTATTAGCAAACAATAGACATTTCAGCTTCATTTCTATTCACGAAGAGTACAACAATTGAATTTAATATATTTTTAGCGCATTATTTGACAGGTAAAGTACTTTTTACAATCCTGTAACACCGCGAAACACGCGTAAATATCTTCAAAAATACAATTTGAAACATAAAACTTATGTATATAACAGTATACTATGCAATCAGTTTATAATAGAAATTACAAACTAATTGCAATTACGCAAAATAATATGAATGGAAGTTTGGCACACGAGCGGACCGAATAGGACAATTTCTATAAATGCCATAACCGCTAATTGTAAATGAATTGTTATGCAGTATTTTGTGCTTAGACTACACCTATAACTGTACAGTTGACCCTGTTGATAAATCCGTTTTATATGAATTCCATGTTGTACGAATCACTTAGATTTTTCAAATACGTGAGCCGTTCACAGCCCGGCACTCGTATTTGTAAAATTTAAGTGACTCGTACAACATGGAATTCATATAAAACGGAATTATCAACAGTGTTATGGGGGATCAACTGTATATTTGTAGAACTTCAAAATAATGTCTAAACACAGTGTTTAGGCCTATACATAATTTACATTTTCATAAGTGTAGTGTTATAGGTGTAGTCAACCACAAATACAATTATTTAATTTTTTCCTAGATTATAATCCTACAAAAATGTTTCAACACGACGACACGCAACGTTTAACAATCCAGTGTATCTATTTGTAGAAATTCGTCACTGATAAATACGTGTAATATCATAAATAAAGGTTACACGATTCTTTTATAAAAAAAACTTAATATATATTTTTAAAGAATTCTACAGTATTGCACATTTTAATTTCAATTTACTGGCAGACTGAAATAAGATACGATCGCGTAAAGTTTCGTATTGCTCCAACGAGAGGACGAAACTGTCAGATTGTTTCGAATCGTCGACAGTTTCCAATGCAACCAACTTCTCGTCTTCACTTATATTTAATGATTTCCGGATCTCAGACGAATTCAAATTGTATTTTACATTGATGAACCTATGGAAATAATTTTCACCCAAAAAATATTCTACGCCAATAAAATAAATGTCTACGTTACCGTTCATTACTTGAAGGAAATCGATAATGCCTGAGATAAGTTCTCTAATATCGTATAAATGATTCGAAAACTTTTCAAAAACTAAGAGAATAAGATAAATCTTTAAATTTTTAATGTAACTGCAGAGATTCGATAAGTAATTTACGTAATTCACCCATACGTCGTTTTTTCTTTCAATCTCGTATAAATATAAATACAATTCTTTGAATTCATACAAGTTAAATATCTCTTGATAATAAGTCAGGAAATTTATATAATAAAATACCACTTTTAAATGTGAACAAAATTGTTCCCAATTACTTTTCAGTTTGATTTGTCTGTGAGCGCAGAGTATGAATGGATATGTGAACAATTGGTTGGGTATATATGTTAAAAACGTTTTGGGTAAAGGTTCATCCTTATAAAATCCCATTAAAAATAACAACTCCATATTACTAGTACAATATGGAAACGAAATATAACCGATATATACACATAAAGCTGTAAGAAATTCGCCAAATGTCCGATGAACAAAACTGTATCGGATGATATTATCGCATTCAGAAAAGGAATCCAGAGTAAGAATGTCTAGTCCAGTAATGAAATTGTGTTCATCTTCATTTGGAAATAAAGCCACCAAATCTTGTGATGTGATAACATCTTTGCCTCTCTCTAATCTTCTTAATTTCAGTAGCAAATTTTCCCCCACAAAATATTTTCCTCTTTTAAATTTACGTTTTTGATTAGTTTTTCTCACATAACGTTCAGTTATTAGAGTAAATATCCTAATGTATAAATCAGCCATCGTTTCAAGCTTTTCCATTTCTCCATCTCGATGAAGGCAACACAACATATGCAGCATCAGAGGACATTCTGATATTTCTCTGTAAAAGTCATCCTTTGTCAATGCGGAAATGAGTTCGTTCGCTTTACTTTCATTTTCTCTAAATATTAATTGAATATATTTTTCTTGATATTCTGGAGAAAACCCCTTTATCAATATCCTCATCTTCATGTCCTCTCTGATCTCTTCCGCTGCTTGAGTTCGACTCGTTACCAAAATAGTCATTGTGCGAGAAATATTGAAAGATTCTTCTCTTATAAATGTTATAATTTTAGATTTTTCTATAATTTCATCGAACCCATCCAAAATAACCAAAACGTTCACTTTTTTATCTATCAATTTCCAATTTTTATCAGTTAATTCATGAATATCATCGAGTAATACATCTGTTACACTTTTATCACCTAATTCTCTTAATATTACAATAAAAGTTAATTGAAAATGTTTCAGATAATTGGAGGATACCCAATCGTAGGCAATTTTCTTGCATAAAGTAGATTTACCATAACCGGGATCTCCTGTAACTAAAATAGTTTGATGTCCATCTTGTTCTATGGCAAATATCTCATTCAAACTTATTTTTTCTCCGCATTCCTTTCCAAATAAATCTGTCTTCTCTACAGTTAATTCTACAAAGTAATCCTTTAGTGGAAAATCGTTCCTCTTTCCGTCCCACAAGACAGATCTCATATAGGAAAAGTAAGTCACATATTTTCTGTTTAATTTCTGGCAGTAATTGTCGAACATTTCTGTAAGTACAAAACATCATAATCAAACGTCGTGTTAATTATTTTTATTTTATTTTCGCAGTCGTAATTATACAGAAACTTATTTCTTAGTTATGATAAATTTCCTCTACTTCTTTTTGTATAATTATGTATACAAGTGTTTTTTTTAAACTTTCCTTTATCGCTGACCGGAAAAAATACGTGACTGTCAACTATGCCTATTTATTAAGCTCATATGTGCTTATCTGAAGATACTGTTCGTAACAAAGTACGTACACGAACTCTATATTCCTATTTAAATGTCTCCCGTAATCAATTGCGCAAACTAATGTCAAATAATTTTTGGAAGAGATACCGGTTCGTGTACCAGCGGTTGAAAACACTGACATTAATTACTATTTAGATAAAGTTTTGAATAAAAATAAAACAATAAAAAATTTGAAGTAACGTAAGAATTTCTGTAAAAAAATAGAAAATAACAATGCATATGGCTCAATCGATAAATAGAAACTTGCGCTTACAAGTATAAATGTATTATAACGGTAATTCGCTGCAGATGTGATGTGACTTTGACGTCTCCACCTTGCGATAATTATATAAAGCACTTTATATAATTAACAAATTTCTGTAACGTGGTAATATAATTGACTAATAATTTATAATTAATTGATTGTTATGGTAAATTAAATAAAGGTATTGATTCTCGGCACAAAACAACACAGAAATTAAAATTATAAAGTAGTCCCTTTTCCATATTTATTATTAAGACATTGCCATATTTGCACTTACCATTACTTTCTTCGTCTTCTGTCTTCGAGCAACTTCCATTCCGGTCTTCAGAATAAATTTCTATTCTAGGTCCAACGTGAACTTGTGTACAGTTCTTGAGCATCGTCGTATATTGATTACAATTCTCAACTGAAATTAATGTCGAATTGAATATAATTTGTATTGAATTATTTAACTAAAGAGGAGTTAAATAATAACAAAAATTGATCGATACAATGGAAAAATTTTTGTGCCTAAGATAATATTTCAGATAAACATTTATCTCTGTGTAAAATATTACAAGATAAGAATTTACTATCAGTAATTTATCATTAGTTTCTAAATAGTTCGAACACATTATTCAATTCTCCTATGTATAATATCCCCATTTTGTTTCTTAGTAACTGATAAAAATTTGAAAATAATCACTTTGTCTATGACAAGCATTACAAAGTTGTTCGTAAGAAACTAAAGTATTTTAATAAATTGTTAACATTTTGTAGAGACGGTGTCTTAACTTGGCAAGAGTGATTGCGTACTTCTGAGAAACTGAAAGTTATGCCATCGGTAGCTCTGCATTCCCAGAAGGGCCACGCATGGCGGAAAGGTTTTGGTGGAGACGTCAGAAGAAAATCGATTCAAAAAGTCCACACACGACCTTTTCAACTAAATTGTGATCCAAGAAAGCAACGGGAAACTACTTGGATTATTCTTTCCTTGAAAACTTCGTTGATGTCAAAGAAAATAAACCTCGGCTCCCGATTTTGGGCGTCCCTTAAATGGGACAGGGGGTGCTAAGATTCTCCGAGCTTGCTTCGAAGAATTCTCTAAAAATAGCTACAAGGAATGGCCAAAGTTTAACAAGAAATGGAACGCATCAACATAAATATACTCGGTCTAAGCGAAACTAAATGGCATCGAAATAAAGAAGTTTATATCAAACGACCTCCACGTCTTCTGTTCCAGAGGAGAAGAGAACACCAAGCAGACGTACAGCGTCGCTTTCGTTGTCCATAAACAACTGGCCAACAAAATCACCAGTTTCACCCCAATATCAGAACGAATCGCACTACTACAATTAGCAGGCAATGAGATCAACGTGAACGTGCTCCAGGTCTATGCACCAACAGCATACAAAGACGATAAAGAAATTGAATCATTTTACGACCAGCTAAGCAACACTTTAATATCGTTGAAGAAGCACGACATTACAGTCATCCTCGGTGACTTTAATGCCAAAGTTGGTCAAGGAAGGCTATTAAACATAGTAGGTTTGGGGACACGGAATGAACGAGGCGATAGACCCGTCCAGTTTTCTCAAGAAGTAAAATTTAGCTTCGCCAACACTTGGTTTAAACTACCACCTCGACGATTGTATACCTGGATCTCGCCACATGACACTGACAACAATGTCGTCAGAAACCAAATCGATTACACGTTTATCAACACTAAATATAAGTCAAGTGCCCTCAGGGCAAAAACTTACTCTGGAGCTGACATATCGTCAGACCATAACTTAGTGACATTAATACTAAGCCTCAAACTATGATCAGGAAAGCACAAAAGGGCAACAAAAAGAATCGATCTGGAAAATCTGAAGAACAACGCCTTCAGGCGACAATTACTGATACATCTCAACAATTCAATCAGATCGATCGAAGCAGCAACAATAGACGTACAAGCGTTTGGGAGTTCACTTAAACAGCGCATCAATAAAACAGCAAAAACCCTGCTGGTACATCAGGCGCCGAAAAAGAAACAACGGTGGATGACCCAGCACATTCTAGATGTAATGGACGAATGGAGAACATTCAAAAGCAACAACCAAAAAAATACGAAAAAATACAACAAAAGATCAAGGAAGAAATCCGAAAGACAAAGGAAAAATGGATAGAAGAGCAGTGTGCAGAAATCGAAGACCTGATCAAGAAAAATGATAACTTTAACTCTTCACAAGAAGCTCAAAGAAGCTGGAAGCATCTACAAACTGGGTCCTATCCCAAGCGTAAATATAGACAACAATCAACCTATACTAAGCAAACAAGTCAAACTTGATACGTGAATGAACTATATAAACAATCTGTTCGGCGCCAACAAGAAAACCGCCATAATCGCAACAAGTGCAGGATGGCAATCTCCACATACTAAAGTCTGAAGTGGAACATACCATCTGTAGAGCAAAGCTAGGCAAGGCCTGTGGACCTGACCAGATTCACGTGGAACTGCTGAAGCAACTAGACTACAACAACATCAAGCAACTAACGAAATGGTTCAATCAAATCTACATTAACAACGTTATTACATCTGACTGGCTTCAATCAATCTTTGTGACCCTAGCAAAAAAGGCTATTAACCCAAAATGCGAAGATTTCAGGCTGATCAGTCTAATGAGCCAGGTGCTAAAAGTTTTCCTCAAGGTGATTCAGCAAAGAACACGATGTAAATACGAACATGCACTAGGAAACACACAGTTTGGTTTTGCAGGAGACAAGGCACCAGAGAGGCAATTTTCTGCTTACAAATATTGCTACAGAGGTGCTATGAACATCAAAAAAAAAGTGTAGATATATTTTATTGACTATGAGAAAGCCTTCGACTCAATAGACCATGACCGCCTAATTGATCAACTGAGAGAACTTAGGCTCGAAACTAACGATATCAAATTTATCACAACTCTCTACTAAAATCAAACATCCCAGCTCCGCTGTGTCAACAACCTGACATACTCAATCGCAATACAAAAAGGCGTCCTGCGAGGCTGCCCATTATCTCCCATTCTTTCCAATATCTATTCGGAAATGATATTCGACCGAACACTGCCCGACAAGGAGATTGGCATAAAAGTTAACGGACACTACATCTAACATAAGACATGCTGACGATACAGAACTAATAACGGATTCTGAACAAGTTTTACAGACTATCTTGAATGAAGGGGAAACAGAAAGTCAAGCATGGGGGTTACGAATAAACAAAAAAAAAAAAAAAACAAAGGTAATGTAGGTCAACAAGATTCCAAATGTAATCACGATCAAATTAAATAAGGAAAAGTTGGAGCAAGTACACCGCTTCAAGTATCTCGGAGTACCGATTGATGACCAGCTGAATCATGAGGCCGAAATCAAGAGCAGAATCGAAGAATCCAGGCAAGCATTCACCAATGGAAAACACTCCTTACTGACAGAAACTTGAACATCATGCTTAAATTACACACATTTAAATGCTACACATGGCCAATCATGCTCAAAACCAGGTTTCTACGGTATAGAAACTTGGACTCTAACAACAGCCACTACAAAAATGCTCCAGGTCTTCGAAATGTGGCTATACCGAAGAATGCTGAAAATCCCTTGGACGGCCAAGATAACCAACGCACAGGTCCTGCAGGACATGCACACGGACCGGGACCTGATTAAAACTATCATCAGCAGGAAATGCAATTGCCTAGGCCATATAGCTATGAACTGCCAAAAATACCATCTACTGCCACTCATTTTGGAGGGCAGGATTGAAGGCAAAAAACGTCCAGGCAGTCCGAAAACGGCCTGACTAGATAGCATAAACACCTGGCTTCACATGACAACAGCACAAGTTCTACACAAAGCGCTAGACAGAGCAATATCGAAACGAAGTCGCAAACGCCATTCGACAACATTAAAGGAGAAAGAAAAGGAGAGTTTAAGTATTTAAAATAATTTTTATTTTATTAATTTACTCTATGTGTTTTATAACAGCTTAGTTTAACCGATTTTCATGGACTCATTAGAAACTCAGAAAGAAATTAAATAAAACGTAAATAAATTTTAAAGAATATCTGCTTTTATATCAACTTTCACGTTCATTCTTAAAAAAAAACCAAAGCATTTACCGTTTAGAAGTTCTTTAAACATTCTTTGATTTTGCCTAACTCCATCCGTTTCCTGTAATTAAATAATATATTTATTACAGTTTTTAGTCTAGAGAATAGTTTAAAGACAATTAAGTTAAAAATATAAAGTGTATTTATATATTAGTGCAGCTCTATAACGTTACGAAGGCACTCTGTTTGAGTACGAGTATCTGAAAGTACTCCTCATCACTTTGCTGCTCTATTGTGGAAGCTACCTACTAGTCATAATTCATGAAGATATATTAAGTTTAATCATAGTTATTTGTTTTTATTATTTCTAATGTGAAATTAAATAACAAACTTACTTATTTCAGTTTTCTTGGACAACATTAAACATAGTCTTCCAGTCGTTGTTAAGTAATACACAGTCCAGTCACATTAATGTGACCACCTCTTACTGTCGACATTAACGTGAAATTACTAATCACAGGTGACAAGTAGCAACACATTGCAGTAAAGGGTATCTAAGGTAAGCGAAAAATATTGCAATCGTTGGCATAATGGATGTACGACGCGATTTATCTAACGTCCAAAAGAGCATGATCATTGACTTTCGGGCCAAGGGTGAAAGCATTTTCGAATCAGCTAATTTTTAAAATGTTCACATGCTTCCATGGTAAAAGTATACCCTGCATGGCAAAACGGCACTATCCAGAATCAGCAACGTGGCAAATGTGGTGCACCACGGACCATAGACGACAGAGGTAAATGACGTCTGTGGAGATGTGTTCAGGCAAATAGACGTGCAACCGTTGACCAACTGACCGCCCAGATGAACCAAGTAGCTACCAAAAGTTGTCTCCTCAACGACAATTCAGCAAACGTTGCTGTGTATGGGCCTCCGCAGCAGACACCTGGTTAAAGCACCTATGCTGACTCCTGTTCATCGGCGACAAAGGCAAAAATTAGCACGCCAGTATGGCAACTGGACGTCCACTGAGTGGCAACAGATGGTTTTTTTCCGATGAATCACATTTTATGCTTCATCAGACAGATGGACGTTGGTGTATAGGGCGTGAGGCGTCTGAAAGCAATCACCCTGCATCAATTGCCACAAGATTCCAAGCTAGAGGAGGGAACATTATGATCTGGGAAATCTTCCGTGGCATTCTCCAAGTGAACTCGTCATTGTGGGGAAGGCACGATGGATCAACACAGGTATGCATCTGTCCTTGCGGACCATTCTGGCTTTTGACAGGTGGTCACATTAATGTGACTGGACTGTGTAATTACCTTGCAAAACAATTTTCTACAGAGTAAAATACACGTTGCCGACTTACATTTGCAGCTTGTTCGTAATTAACTGGACAAACGATGACATTGTTCTCCTCACTTGAAACTTCTGCTTCTTCCATTTCTTTAATTCAAATTTAATAATTTAAATATAAGATTTTAAAAATTTCACAAATTTCTTCGTTTTACTCTAATTTTTATTAAAAAATATGATTTTAAATTAAATTTTTAAATATTTACCTTACGTATAACACTGGAATAGAATGCTAGGCATACAGGGCTTCATATTCAAGATGTTGTTGTATCCGAATTCTTCTGTATTAATAACTATAAATAAATATTAATGACTACTGTAATATTGTAGTCTGTATATATATTGTGTACATATCAAAGCTAATTATTTTTTATATAAGAATTTACTATGTTTTATGCTTAAATATTTATGTAATAGTTATTTGTAACTGACAGTTAAGAAACAGTCTAATTACTGTTTATTTATTTATGTAGAATATTTGCATAAATAAATTTACACTTCAAAGATTTTGTTCTGTAGATATAGGGTAGACCGGGGCAACTTCGGCATGCGGGGCAAGTTTGTCAAGCGCTTTTTTTAAAAAACAAATTAAAAGGAGACTTTGGTTATAGGTTAGGCAGTTGAGTTTTATTGGTGGCTTGTTGAGTGTAGTGTTTTTATTGTTCTCCAACAAGCGTAGNATAGTTTAATTTTCAGTTGGTTAAAAACACAAGCGAAAATTATTTTAAATAATTTCTTTCGTTTATTTTTCTTTACATTTTATTAAAAAATTTAAAACAAACATATAAATTGTATATAAGGTTTTTATTTCCTAATTGTATTATCAGTTTACACATATAACTAATTTTACAATAAAAATACGACCAATATATCAATGTATACTTTCTAATTATTACATTTTCTGCATTTTATCCAGAATCTCAGGTATAATTTTTATATTATTTTCTAAAAATATCCAGTTATTTTACTAATCCACATAAATGAAAATGAAATTTCCTATTCTGTATGAAAGATTAAAATGACAATTCACATACTTTAAGATTATTTTCTGTCATTTTTATTATATAACATTGACTTTCAATATATCATTGTTGAACAATATCAATCCTTCACAATTAATTTTGATGTCGTTAGGTTAAATTTATTTATAAAACAAATATCCAAATACTTTTTAATATGCTTATCTCACTTGATTTCAATAAACTTTATACTTTCTTCTACGTTCAGTTTCGTGTATTTTATTCTTTTTTTTCGTGTGTATTTGATAATCACCTTACATTTAATGGATGTTCGAAACGTCAATTAAATTGTTTGCTAATTCATTTAATTAGAAGATCAAGTTACCGTCTTTAACTCTAATTTAATGCTTTTGTAAAATCTATAAACCTGTATATTCGAAATATAATATTTAACAATGTAAACATTCGTGTTTACCGTATTGTTTAGTTATTAGCAAACAATAGACATTTCAGCTTCATTTCTATTCACGAAGAGTACAACAATTGAATTTAATATATTTTTAGCGCATTATTTGACAGGTATAGTACTTTTTACAATCCTGTAACACTGCGAAACACTCGTAAATATCTTCAAAAATACAATTTGAAACATAAAACTTATATATAACAGTATACTATGCAATCAGTTTATAATAGAAATTACAAACTAATTGCAATTACGCAAAATAATATGAATGGAAGTTTGGCACACGAGCGGACCGAATAGGACAATTTCTATAAATGCCATAACCGCTAATTGTAAATGAATTGTTATGCAGTATTTTGTGCTTAGACTACACCTATAACTGTACAGTTGACCCTGTTGATAAATCCGTTTTATATGAATTCCATGTTGTACGAATCACTTAGATTTTTCAAATACGTGAGCCGTTCACAGCACGGCACACGTGTTTGTAAAATTTAAGTGACTCGTACAACATGGAATTCATATAAAACGGAATTATCAACAGTGTTATGGGGGATCAACTGTATATTTGTAGAACTTCAAAATAATGTCTAAACACAGTGTTTAGGCCTATACATAATTTCCATTTTCATAAGTGTAGTGTTATAGGTGTAGTCAACCACAAATACAATTATTTAATTTTTTCCTAGATTATAATCCTACAAAAATGTTTCAACACGACGACACGCAACGTTTAACAATCCAGTGTATCTATTTGTAGAAATTCGTCACTGATAAATACGTGTAATATCATAAATAAAGGTTACACGATTCTTTTATAAAAAAAACTTAATATATATTTTAAAAGAATTCTACAGTATTGCACATTTTAATTTCAATTTACTGGCAGACTGAAATAAGATACGATCGCGTAAAGTTTCGTATTGCTCCAACGAGAGGACGAAACTGTCAGATTGTTTCGAATCGTCGACAGTTTCCAATGCAACCAACTTCTCGTCTTCACTTATATTTAATGATTTCCGGATCTCTGACGAATTCAAATTGTATTTTACATTGATGAACCTATGAAAATGATTTTCACCCGGAAGATATTTTACGCCAATAAAATAAATGTCTACGTTACCGTTCATTACTTGAAGGAAATCGATAATGCCTGAGATAAGTTCTCTAATATCGTATAAATGATTCGAAAACTTTTCAAAAACTAAGAGAATAAGATAAATCTTTAAATTTTTAATGTAACTGCAGAGANTACTTGAAGGAAATCGATAATGCCTGAGATAAGTTCTCTAATATCGTATAAATGATTCGAAAACTTTTCAAAAACTAAGAGAATAAGATAAATCTTTAAATTTTTAATGTAACTGCAGAGATTCGATAAGTAATTTACGTAATTCACCCATACGTCGTTTTTTCTTTCAATCTCGTATAAATATAAATACAATTCTTTGAATTCATACAAGTTAAATATCTCTTGATAATAAGTCAGGAAATTTATATAATAAAATACCACTTTTAAATGTGAACAAAATTGTTCCCAATTACTTTTCAGTTTGATTTGTCTGTGAGCGCAGAGTATGAATGGATATGTGAACAATTTTTTGGGTATATATGTTAAAAATGTTTTGGGTAAAGGTTCATCCTTATAAAATCCCATTAAAAATAACAACTCCATATTACTAGTACAATATGGAAACGAAATATAACCGATATATACACATAAAGCTGTAAGAAATTCGCCAAATGTCCGATGAACAAAACTGTATCGGATGATATTATCGCATTCAGAAAAGGAATCCAGAGTAAGAATGTCTAGTCCAGTAATGAAATTGTGTTCATCTTCATTTGGAAATAAAGCCACCAAATCTTGTGATGTGATAACATCTTTGCCTCTCTCTAATCTTCTTAATTTCAGTAGCAAATTTTCTCCCACAAAATATTTTCCTCTTTTAAATTTACGTTTTTGATTAGTTTTTCTCACATAACGTTCAGTTATTAGAGTAAATATCCTAATGTATAAATCAGCCATCGTTTCAAGCTTTTCCATTTCTCCATCTCGATGAAGGCAACACAACATATGCAGCATCAGAGGACATTCTGATATTTCTCTGTAAAAGTCATCCTTTGTCAATGCGGAAATGAGTTCGTTCGCTTTACTTTCATTTTCTCTAAATATTAATTGAATATATTTTTCTTGATATTCTGGAGAAAACCCCTTTATCAATATCCTCATCTTCATGTCCTCTCTGATCTCTTCCGCTGCTTGAGTTCGACTCGTTACCAAAATAGTCATTGTGCGAGAAATATCGAANCTTTACTTTCATTTTCTCTAAATATTAATTGAATATATTTTTCTTGATATTCTGGAGAAAACCCCTTTATCAATATCCTCATCTTCATGTCCTCTCTGATCTCTTCCGCTGCTTGAGTTCGACTCGTTACCAAAATAGTCATTGTGCGAGAAATATTGAAAGATTCTTCTCTTATAAATGTTATAATTTTAGATTTTTCTATAATTTCATCGAACCCATCCAAAATAACCAAAACGTTCACTTTTTTATCTATCAATTTCCAATTTTTATCAGTTAATTCATGAATATCATCGAGTAATACATCTGTTACACTTTTATCACCTAATTCTCTTAATATTACAATAAAAGTTAATTGAAAATGTTGCAAATAACTGGAGGATGCCCAATCGTATGCAATTTTCTTGCATAAAGTAGATTTGCCATAACCGGGATCTCCTGTTACTAAAATAGTTTGGTGTCCATCTCGTTCTACGGCAAATATCTCATTCAGACTTATTTTCTCTCCGCATTCCTTTCCAAATAAATCTGCTTTTTCTACAGTTAATTCTACAAAGTAATCCTTTAGTGGAAAATCGTTCCTCCTTCCTTCCCACAAGAAAGATTTCATGTAGGAAAAGTAAGTAACATATTTTTCCTTCATCTTCTGGCAGCAATTGTCGAACATTTCTGTAAGTAAAAAACATCATAATCAAATGTCGTATTAATTTTTTAATTTTATTTTTGTATTTGTTATTATATAGAAACTTATTTCTTAGTTATGATAAATTTCCTCTATTTTCCTTAGTACTATGATGTATATTAGTGTTGTTTTTAAACTTTCCTTTATCGCTGACCGGTTAAAAAATACGTTACTGTGGATTGTGCTTATTTACTAATTAAGCTTATAATGCTTATCTAAAGTTACTGTACGTAACAAAGTACACTAACTCTACATTACTACTTAAATGTTTCTCGTAATGAACTGCGCCAACGAATGTCAAAAATTTTTCGCGGAAGGATAGCTGTTTCCAGCAATTAAAAAACAATGACATTCATGAATATTTTAGCAAAGTTTTCAAAAGTATGTGAACGATAACGAAAATATCAGTAAGCAGATAAGTATGGAATATAGACAAGTAACTTTCGAAAAGTCGTGATGTTTGTGTAGTGAAGTGAATTGAAACAGATTCATCCATTGGCTTCTCTTAAAAATTTTTACCGGTTAAACGAAATTTATAAAATACAATTAAATAGTACAAGTTTGGGCAAAATGTATAACAGTACATTAATTAAATGCATTGATTCTCAGCACAAAAAAACACAAAAATTAAAATTACAAAGATGTTTCCGTTGTATGTTTACTACTAAGAGAAGCACTTACCATTCCTTTCTTCGTCTTCTTTCTTTAAGCGACTTGCATTCGGGTTTTCAGAATGAATTTCTATTCTCGGTCCAACGTGAACTTGTGCACAGTTTTTGAACATCGTCGAATATTGATTACAATTCTCAACTGAAATTAATGTTCAATTGAATATAATTTGTACTGACATATTTAACTAAACAGGTGTTGAATGATAACGAAAAGTTATTTATACAATATAAAAAATTTTCTTGCCTAAGATGATAATTCAGATAAACAATTATCTCTGTGTAAAGAATTTATTGTCCGTAAGTTATTATTAATTTTTAATATTTAGCACACTTTTTCGGAATTTTCCATTGTATAATTTTCTTATTTTTGTTCCCAATACTTTTCTAAAAATTTCTAAATAATTATTTTTTTCTATGGTAAACATTATGAAGATGTTCGTAAGAAACTAATGTAATGTATTGTTAACATTTAGTAAAGTTTAACCATTTAAAATATTTTTTATTCTATTAATTTCCTTTGTGTATTTTATAATAGCTTGCTTCGACCACTTTTCGTGGAATCGTTATAAAAGTAAAAAACTAAGACGTAAATAAATTCTGAAAAATATCTTCCTTTATATCAACTTTAAAGTTTATTACTTAAAAAAAGAAAAACTAAAGCATTTACCGTTTAAAAGTTCCTTGAACATATTTTCATTTTGCCTCACTCCATTGCTTCTATCCATTGCCTGTAATTAAATGGCATATTTATTACAGTCTTTTGTCTACAAAATTGTTGCTGGGCCAAAACCAAAAGTAAAAATATACTGTGGGCCACACGTATTTATTTACAACGAAACGTATACAATTGTACAGTATTTTGTATGCATTTAATGTGAAACTTTTTGTCAAAAGGTATTTTTGACTTTGTACAACAAAATTGGTATTTTTAATTTAAGTAAATTTTTATCTGTCAATCTATTACAACTTTTACTGTTAACAATTTTTAATTTTGAGAAAAAAAGATTCACGAAAATAAGTGAATTCTATTGCAGCTGTAATGCTCATGGAGTTTTTTTTAGGTCAGGAAATTTATTATTACAGACATATCTATACTAATATTATAAAGAGGTAATGTTTGTATGTATGTATGTATGTATGTATGTATGTATGTAAGTTTCTTTGCAGCAGGTAATCTCCGAAACTACTCATCCGATTTCAAAAATTCTTTCACCAATATTTAGAATGGAACCTCGGGGTGGACATAGGCTGTATATTATTCCGTTAAACATTCATATAAATTAAATGATATCATCTATGGTTAAGGCTTTTTTTTCCAACAGATGGCGCTACGAGTACGACGCCTTAAGTTTGCTTTTCTGTGAAAATGAACTAAAGCGGATCATCTTCTATCTATCTATATAAATAAAAATGTAATGTTCGTTTGTTCCTACCGATTCCTTTCAAATTTTGACATAACGCTGCATTCGAATACGCACGTGTTTTTATTTGCTGTAATATACGTGTCGAAATTCCCCCCACTGGAGGGAGATGGTTAGGATTAAGGCTTACCGTAAAGAACTCTGTTTCTATTTATACTATTTTAGATGCGGGTTTTTGCGTGTTTGATTACGTTTTAATAGGGTACGTCGAGAGAATGTACACTAAGAAGAAATTTTTCGAAAAATTTCCCTTTCCACGGGGTAAGTGTTATACATTTATAATAGATACATTTTGAGCCACAACAACGCGTGGCGGGGTCTGCTAGTTTTGCATAAAACTGAACTTTGTTATTCCCCTCAAACATATATTTCAATACAGAAGATAAATGGATATGTATCAAATCCATCTGCGAATTTGTTGTAGCTTGTTAAGGAACAACGTAGAATTATATATTTAATATTATCTTATGTCAATAAGATTATATTAAATATATACTCATAAATTTATAAATATGAAAATCATACTTGAAATTCTCNTTTCCAAACTGATTTTAATCAGTTCTATAGTAAGAAAACATTCCAATAGACAATATGCAAAGCTTTTTTTCAGTTTACAGCAGTATTTATTACACAAAATTTAAATAAAGCTTAACATGCCGGTTTTGCCCCGGTCTCCCCTAAATCAAATTTAGTAGTCGATTAAGCCAGTATCATTCAAACTTTCCTCAAGTTACCCAAATGTTTTTAATATAAAATTTTTAAATATCCTGGTAAACTAGAGTCATTTTATATTATACAAGGAAATAAAATTATTCGCTATTGATAATGTTATACGTGTGAAATGTATCATCGAAAACATATCTATTAAGAGCGGTTCAGGCCAATTTAGATTTGTAACAAATAAATTATTACAATTTCATTTTTACTTTTCCAGCTGTTATGTATACGTAACAAAAGAAAGTATTAAAATCGTATCAAATTTCACCCTTCAAGCTTTTGCAAATGTCCACGTTTGAGATCCTTTGAACCTTCCAAAAAAGTGAAACAAAACAGAAAAAAATTCCATGGATATGTATGTATGTGTATGTGTGTTGGTGTCTAATTAGCTTAATATCTCAGCATGGGGAGAAGATAAAGAAACGAAATTTTACAAGGTAGCCTGTATGTAAGGGGCATTGATTCTACTAAATATTGGTTGTGAAAGGTCAAGGGAATAGAAAGATAGAGAGTGGTCACTTGTCATATGTTACGAGGGGTTAGACTTAATGATTTTACTTGTTAGCATATAATGATACAAAATCAACAAAATTCTTGTCAGAAAAGTTAGCAAACAATGAACCTTGACTATTCCTTGACAATACCTTTAGCGTATAGAAACCCTCTGAATAAGGAATAACAGTTGAATTTTTTAATTCTCGTCCATTCGACGATCCGACGACTTTCCTGGTGATAAAAAAGGTTCGATTTTCATCAGCCTATTACTTATTAGATCAAACGTAAAGTTTTCTCCATTTATTGTTAGACAATCAGCTCTCATAAACGCATTTTTTCCGGTCTTCTTAGCCTTTTGATAAAATCTTATATAAGAATGGTATATTTAACATAAATATGGCTTCTTATATAAAATAAATATAGCATTTTATGCTTGAAAATTTATGTAATAGTTCTTGGTAACTGACACTAAACAGAAACTCTGTGTTTATTTATTTATTTATGCAGAATATTTGAAAATTTACAGTTGAAATATCGTATTCTGTACATGTATTTTATAAAAATAATATTTTCAATTACGAATTTGCAACCGAGTCGAGCTTTCAGTCTTTACCGGAACATATTGTCTTAACATATGAAAACACAGTAACTGCCAAAAATAAAATTTTTTAAGAGAAATATAAGGCAATTAACACTGCATAAAATAGTGTAAGATTTTCCCGTGTGGAGACTCATTAGAAGATGTAATAATGTCATTCTTAAATTAACTATAGACAAACCGGAACAACAGAAAGGAAAAAATTTGGCCTTATACGAGATTTCCTCAGGAATGTGGAATGTCCAATTATAGGATATATTACCTTATTATAAGTATGAGTACAGCTAATTCAATGAGTCCGAGACACGTGTACTCTGAAACCTGCTCAATTATGAAATAAAACTTATTTGAATTGTAGTGGCGCTTGAGTTTCTGGTCTGATAACGAAGATATATCCTGTAAAAAATTCTTGACTAGATCATTCCTAGATTCCTTACACGTAGGAATATATTCTTTTCGAAAGCTTGGACGTAAATATCGGCATATCGCTGAGATAGTAGACAAAATTTTCATCTGTTGTACAAAAAGTGTAAGCTATTCGTTAATTATAATTTGATGCATAAAATTGCGTATTACTATATAAATTAAAGTGCTTTTTTCGTCTTAGCTTATGTGAGGGGTGGCCGGGGATACGGAGTAGTCTTTACTCGTATATCACTTAATCGGCAACTATTCTCGTGAATAGCCCTCTGTTTGTCTAAAAGAATGGCTTTCCTAATTCAAGGAAATCGAGTGTGGAGGGACTTACAGTTTGAATGTTAATTTAGAGCGGAATCAGATCATCGCGTAATCACCCTTTTTCTTTCGTCAGGATTTCCGACACCAGTTAATCAGTTATTTTACACGCGGATTATGGTGAGAGCTTTCTGAGTATGGCAAACCTCCTTTCAACGGACTGACTTTCGGATGACGGATTCTTACGTATGGCAATATACCTTTTCTCGACGGACTGCCTCGCGTGGCGGGAAAATGTCCCTTTTATTTGGTCGTCAGTAACGTGTGTAAAACTCCACTCATAATGAGTTGTCCTGGGAAAGGAAATCAACTTCCTTTCAAAAATCGAAAGTTCCGTTTTCTGATAAAATTTCGTTGAAGTTGAAAAATATTATTTTCTCTTAATTTTAAATCTTTTCTTTACTTATTATTTTGATTAAAATGACCCTCCCCTGAACGTTCAGATCTCACACTTGTATAAAAATTTGTATAAAGCGATGGAAATCTATTATAAATAAGTTCATAAAATTAAATAGTTTGAATAATGTTTATCTCGAATAACTACACTAAAAAATTCGAATGTTTGTCTGAAGACATCGCTATTCAATATTTAGAAATGTTTTTTTCTAATAAGAACGTCCTTATTACAAGAATTTCTAATTAAGACGATTTACAAACAATTCAGTTTAAATTCACACAAATTTCGTAAACGTTTTCTTTTATATATACTCTAAAAGACACTAGTCAGAGCGACATACAAATAAGTATAAACTACGGAATACATCAGTTATTATTTTTTCTAAATACTTATTCTGTCTGCTATTTATTCATCTGCCACGCGAATTGTCTATGTAATATGTCTCTTGGACAACTGCATCAAAGATAATACAGTTACACCTATTTAAGTAATAAAAAAAAAAAAAAAAAAATCGTCCTCATTATCGTAATGTGACAATCCATTTTTTGGATGTCACATCCTTTCTTCTATCACTCAGTTCTGAACATATCTCTGTTAGACCCACTTCTTTTGTCTTTTTCAATTTTGGTTTGTAATAAAAAATAAATTCGGAGATTTGTTACTATAAATTAAGCCAATAGTATCGATATTTTATAAATAATTGACTGATTTTTCGATACTTGTTCTTTATAAATTTCTTTCAAAAGATAATATAGTTGAATGAATTGATTTTAAAAAAAATATAAAAAATACCTTACTTTTCTGAAGTGAAGTAAATCTCAGTTATGGGTTAACATCTCATACAATTAATAAACATGGCGTACGAAATGCATCTGTCACTCAACTCCAGTAGCACGTGAATGCATCGACGTCATCACTTACTTCAGTGACCTCACTGTATGAGATTAAAAGTCTCTTCGATTGGACAATCCGAAGCGTTTTAAATAATAGTAGTTACTCGATTACCGGCAACATTACTTCAAAAATATAGTGACTAGAAAGGTATACCTGTATTAATCACTACTTTCCTATCAAAGTAGCAATTAGCCATCTCGATCTAACCGTAGCAACTGCTACACCCAGGAAGTACACTTACGCAGTTCAAAAAGGAAGCTGTATTTTTTTTAAAAAAAAGAAGCTTGTATTTAACCTTCAGAGGTTTTACTGTTAACCCCTGCTCTCTATTATTAAACTTTTGTAAAAATATAACTGAACTAGCAGGTG
The DNA here is from genome assembly GCF_000671375.1 of Centruroides sculpturatus. NCBI lineage: Eukaryota > Metazoa > Arthropoda > Arachnida > Scorpiones > Buthidae > Centruroides > Centruroides sculpturatus. The sequence continues at coordinate 28,832 of NW_019384971.1, read as the reverse complement.
GGCCCGGCGTTGCTCGGGCAAAAGTAACGATAACTAAGATAAAGATTATTACGTTACAGTCAACCTTACCCGTTTTCACAGAATGCAAGAATTGGGTCCCCTTGTTTCCAGACTAATTAGAGAACTTTTAGATGGTTCTAAAAATATGTTCGATTTCCCGCAAAAACGAAAAAANCTTATGTCAATAAGATTATATTAAATATATACTCATAAATTTATAAATATGAAAATCATACTTGAAATTCTCTTAGTAGATTAGTAATTTCTTATGCATATTTAGAAAAATGTTTTTGTAACTATTAAATTTATGTAATTTTAAACGATGAATTGTGGTTTATGATTTTAACTGATTTTCATAAAGTTTGAGTTTTGCTATGAATGCTTGTATATTTTGATAGCTCACTGTGAAGCTGCTGCTTAAGTTCGATTAAATTCATTGTGATATTAGTAAGGAAACATAAATCGATAAGCCATTGTTCATCATATAATTTAGGAACATTGTGGTTCCTGTTCATTCATAAAAGTTCAAATTTCTTTTTTCAATTTCCAAAAACTTTTATGCATTTTCCAAGACTTAATTAGCAGAGATAGTTAAACAAAATAGCGATATTAAAAATAGTAACTAACTGTCATTAGATTTTCAAATGATCGACAGAACATAACCGTTACATGAAGCGCCCTTTGGTGGCTGACTATAATCAAATAACTTGCACAGTAAAACGTAATTAAACCCGTTATCAATCTGAACATGGAATGACTTGAAATTTTAAATCTATATGCACGTGTAAATGTGTAATTCTAATTAAAATTTACTATGTTTATTTCCAAAAATTTAAAGAAAACAAAAAAATTTCTTGTCGTATATTGAAAACACAGATCGTTGTAACTTGAGAACGTGTCTATTGTTTGACAGTTACTACACATATTGTGTAAATTTAAGAACAAGTAATTTCATTATACCAAAACACTAATTTAAAAATATTTCTTGTTGTAAACATATTGATTAAATATATATATTTACAGTATGTACTGTACCTATTGCAATACATGTATATTATATGTAATATATTTGATGATTTATTAAAAAATATTTAATACTGTTTTAATTTCTGATTGTTCGTGATAAAGTATTATACATCATATTAACGTATATATTTGACTATACATATGCAATTTCAATGTAATAAAAATCTATACAAGATAATTACTGTTTTAAAGAACTGCACAAAAACATTGAGTGGGCCGCAGGTTGGACATCGCTGGTCAAGAGAACAGTTTAAATAAAATTAAGTAAAAATTATAAAGTGTATTTTATATTAATGCACCTATAACGTTATGAAGGCACTCTCTTTGAATACGAGTACGTGAAAGTACTGCTCATAACTTCGCTGTTCTATTATTGAGACTACCTACTAGTCATAATGCATGGAAATATATTAAATTTAATGATCATTATTTGTTTTTTTCTTATTATTGTGGAGTTAAATAACAAAGCTACTTTTTTCAGTTTTTTGTACGATATCAAACATAGTCTTGCAGTCATTATGAAGTCTCACAAAACAATTGTCTATAGAGTAAAATAAAATACATGTTACCGACTTACATTTGCAGCTTGTTCGTAATTAACTGGATAAACGACGACATTCTTGTCCTTACTTGAAACTTCTGCTTCTTCCATTACTTTAATTTAAATTTAATAAGTTAAATATAAGATTTTAAAATTTTCACAGATTTATGCGTTTTATATAAACGTTTAAATATTTACCTTACATATAACACTCGAATATAATTCTACGAATGCTGGTCTTCCTACGCAAAGATGTTTTTGTAGCCGAATTCTGCATTAATAAGAATAAACAAATTTTAATAATTACTGTAACATTATATTCTGTATATACAGGTATACCTCGCCTTACGTCGGTAATTGGTTCCAGGAAAACGACTTAAGTCGAAAACCGACGTAAGTCGAATTTACTTGTCTCCGAATCTACTTGTCACTAGGAAAAACCATAAATTACTATTCCCAGTTCTGTATTTTATTTATTAATGCATTTTTAATAATATATGGTTAATAAAAATTTATTTTAAGCTTACAAACAAATAAATTTTAGTTTTTAATAAAGTACAGAAAAAAGTAATCTAAATTTACGAATGCATGTAGTGTACTGTAAATACAGTAGATACTTGTAAATGTATATATTNTCTGCACTTATTATTATCATCGTTATCATCAACCCGTCTCGATTATATATTAGATAATGGTAAATAAGCTGTAAGCGTGCTGAAATTTTAAATTTGTGTATTGGTTTTGTAGTCAAAGGAGTTAAAATAATAATGTAATAATACTTCAGAAAATGTTTTGTTGTTGTTAATAATTTATTAATAATAAAATTGTTATTTTACAAGTTAAAAAAAGTAGATACATAAAACTAAATGTAATTATAAAGTAATATTTAAGGTTTTATTGAGTTTTTATATAGGCTAATAATTTTCTGTATTAAATTGTATTTTATGTCATATAGGAAAATCCTTTTATGTGTAGGCCTATTTATGGGTAAGCTCAAATGTGAAGTGGAGTTTTAAATTATTTTCTCTCTAAAAGATGTAAGTAATATCGTAAAAATAATTATGAAAATAATAACAATGTCGGGTTTTCTAACCATGCAATTGTTCTTTAATTTGATTCGCAGCAAAATCGAATGTTTATCTTCCACCCATCTTGAATCACACTAAACTCATTGATACATTTCTTTAATCTAATCTTGCACAGCTCGAATGTCTACCGGCAGATAAAAGTAGCTTCGCTATATCTAAAAGAAGGATTTATTTAATCGTAATATAATAAACAAGTTCACTCATCCGAATGACGAAGGAGCGACAAGTACTACGTTAGGCGATCCGGGATCAAATCGACACAAAATACAATGCCAATAGGCAGTGTGTGTCGAAAATGTGTGGCATCTTTACACTATATTCTGTCTACCCCCGTTGTGGACCTGGCTAATCTGATGACGAATATATATAAAATGGCCTCTTAGTGCGTACAGAAAGGGCAGAAATAACAGTTAACAGTTTATATCGATAGATTAATTACGATTTTATCTCCTGAAAGTATACGAACGGAATTATTGCTAACAGTAAATAAATCTGGCGATTGTTAATTCTTGCGTAATTATAATTTCGTACTTTTAGAAGAAGGAGTGGTTTATAGGCTCCAATGTACGTGTGGAGTACCGTATTATTACATTGGAGAAACGAAGCGAAAACTTAAAGTGCGGACGTCGGAGCATTTGGCTGCAGTACGAAATAAAATTAACACATCTCCTGTATTTTTGCATTGTAATGTGAACAATTGTCAACTGGATATTAATAATGTAAAAATAATACATAGGGAAAAAATATAGTGAAGAGAAAATTTAAAGAACATTTCGCGATAATTATGCAAAGTAATGTAATGAATTTGAATAATGAAGTGATGCCAGCGGAATGCTGGAAAGAGTTAGTGTTATTTAAGCGATGGTATCGGTGAGAAAGATTCGTCTTTCATTGATGTTGGAGTACCTTGCACTGAAAGAGATGTATCGCTTGCGAGTGTTAAAATATCTTCTACTGTTCCTATTGTACATTCTGATTGTGAAAATCCCTACTGAGGAGGCCTTAGCAGGCGAAATGCATTTTTGGTGAAGTAATATTTATAGTAATAAAAGTGTTATTTCTTTATGTTAATCTGTTTACCTTTTCCTTAATTTTTACACCAGTGTACAGACTTGGGATTTATTAAGCCTCCAAAAGTCAGAAACGAATGGAAAACTAGTAGTTTTCCGTGTACTAATGAATAGTACAATACGGTAATATTTATAGTAATAAAAGTGTTATTTCTTTATGTTAATCTGTTTACCTTTTCCTTAATTTTTATACCAGTCTACAAACTTGGGATTTATTAAGCCTCCAAAAGTCAGAAACGATTGGAAAACTATATGTTTTCCGTGTACTAATGAATAGTACATTACAGTAAAAAAATAGATTATCTGACTCCATCAATTCTTTTTAGAATAATTTTATTGATATAGAAGAGAAATATCCTTGCAAGAAAAAAAAATTTTATCAGTATTTAAAATTTTGGCTTTTGAAAATCTTAAACACCATCTTAAATTCCTTTTAAAAAAATTACATGTTAAATTGAGACATTCATAGAGCATTAACCTTACACATCAGAACAGATATATGAAAGTAGTAGTAGGTTTTAAAATTTTAAATTTCAGTTAAGTTGATTTGTATTTACTTTGTGGGATTTATTTCAGATGGTTTTATAAAAGTAAAATTTAATCATGCAAGTGAAAATCATGGGGCATAAAAGTTAACATTCAAGGGTAAGGATTATAAAAATTTTGGAAGCATTATAGATCCATAAATCTCATTGAGAGCCTAAACACAAAGTTTGTTGGAATGATTCCTTATAGCAATTATCTATCTATCGTAATTTTGTTTTTTGTTGTTTACTTTATTTCAGTTAGCTTACATTTTTTTAAAAACTAACCCCAATCTGAGAAGAGAGGAAACCACTGGTGAACCCAGTCATCAAAGGACAGCATAAACAATATCTTAGTTAAACTAATACATATGCATCATTTGTTATGCGTAATGTTTCATCAACGTTTAATGCTCAATGTTCTTTATATTTAAAAATTATATTCTAATTAAAATCTCCATTTAGGCCCTGTACACACTAGGCGTTTTTCAACGCGCGTTTTATAGAACCAAGAGTTCTATGTAGCCGTACACACTCAAACGCCAAGCGCACGTTAAATGCGCGTTTATAGATTTTTGTTAAAACGCGCGTTTTGCGGGCACTTTACGGGCGCTTTGAGATATATGTGCTGCCTTATAGCGACGATGGAGGAGCACACACAATCAATTACTTTCTCGTCCATTTCCAAACTGAGCCAGTGCTAAACGCCGAACTAACGCTCGTCGAACGCCGAGCTAACGCGCGTTAGCTCGGCGTTAAACGCGCGTTGAAAAACGCCTAGTGTGTACAGGGCCT
>NW_019384971.1:15419-23706 GCF_000671375.1 Centruroides sculpturatus | reverse complement strand
ATTGCTCTGTGTAAACAAATGATTTCTGTTTTTTTTTTTTTTTTTTTAATTTGTCTTTAATGTTAGTTATAGAATATAGTTTGCATTTTTAGGAATAAAAGTTTGACAGTTTTAACTGCTTTTTATTTTATAAAATCCGTCTTCTTGCGCCACCAGAGCGCCTCACTGAATGAACCGCATGGACACTCATCAATGAAAAACGATTGAAAATTTCGAGATAAAGAAATAAAAATTTTTGTTATTTTGGATGGGTTCGATGAGATTGTAGAAAAAAGTAAAATTCTAAAATTTGTAATGAAAGAATCTTTCGATATTTCTAGTAGAATGACGATTGTGGTTATGAGTCGACCTCAAGCAGCGGAAGACATCAGAGAGGACATTAAGATGAGGATTTCAATAAAGGGGTTTTCTCCAGAATTTCAAGAAAAATATGTTCAATTAATGTTTACAGAAGACGAGAGTAAAGCCAACAAACTCTTTTCCTCACTGACACAAAACCACTTTTATAGAGAAATAGCAGAATGTCCTTCAATGCTTCAAATATTGTGTTGTCTTCATAAAAATAGAGAAATTCTGATTCATACAAAATGTTCAACCATGTAAATTTCAATTTGAATTTATCTGACGACGTGTGGAAATTATTAAAAGTAAGTAAAGAAGTAAAATTGGTTGCATTGGAAACTGGAGACGATTCAGAAGTTACTGGCAGTTACATTCTTTCATCAGAGCAGTACGAAGTTTTACGCCATCGTATCAAATTTAACTCAAGCAGTAAACAGAATTCAAAATGTGTAATGATGTAGACGAGCATAAAATACTGTATATGTGTGATTTTTAAAATTATACAATAGTTTAAACTTTACTTATAAAACTGCATTTATTTTTCAGTGACGAAGTCTAATGTAATAAACATAAAGGCTAAAAAATTTAAAACTATGTGAGTCGTGTGATAAAACATTTTTGCGAGATTATAGCTAAGATTAATGGCAAAGTAAATGCTATTACTACTTGTATGTAGTTGTATTTTAATCAAATAATGCACTATGTTTTTTATAATAACAAAATATACAGTGAATGTAATTATTGTTTCCCTCATAAATAGAACGGATTGTTAAACAGCGAAATAGATTCAATATCCAAAGTATAATATGGCTATTAATGAAGACTTATCACACTACAATGAAAAAGGTGACCGCATTAGAACTTCTTTATTCTTTTGGAATTAGTGAAAAGGATAAGGAGCTGTTATCTGATACACCTTTTCGATTATAGTGTGAGAAGATCTCATTAACAGCCAAATTTGTAGCAGTGTTGAACTCGAGTGTTTTGGGCACTGCCAATTTTGATTTCATTATTTCACATAGAACACTTATAAGTAGGCCTACTTTTTNGCTGAAAGAAGCTTTTCAAAATTAAAACTAATAAAAAATTATATAAGAAATACAATGGGTCAGGAAAGACTTTCAGCTTTGGCAGTTTTATCTATTGAAGCATATATAGCATCTAAGCTAAATTACGATACAATTATTTAAGAAGTTCAGTAAGGCTAAAAGCAGGAAATTTCTGTTTCTTTAACTTTTTTTTTTAATTTTTCTTTAATGTTAGTTATAAAATATAGTTTGCATTTTTAGGAATAAAAGTTTGACAGTTTTAACTGCTTTTTATTTTATAAAATCCGTCTTCTTGCGCCACCAGAGCGCCTCGCGAAATGTACCTTGCTCACATCAAATTTAGGTCTTGCCCCGTTGCTGAGGAGATCCCTGTTATGGTAAAACCACGCTATGCAGGAAAATTGTTTACGACTGGGCATCCGCGAATTATCTCCAACACTTTCAGTTAACTTTTATTGTCATTTTAAGACAATTAAATAATAGAAGTGTAGAATATTGAAACAATAACTAATTTATACGTCCGAATATTCTCTCTCATAACCGAACGTTACGTTAGAAAAACAAATCAAGAAGACAAATTTGAAAGAGGAAAATATTTTGTGGGAGAAAATTTGTTACTGAAATTGGGAAGGGAAAAATACTTTATCACCTCAGGACGCTTGAGAAATTATTTTCCAAATGAAGATGAATATAATTTTATTATGGGACTGGACATTCTTACTGTCGATTCCTTTTTTTGAATATGATAATAAAATGATATACAGTTTTGTAGATCGGACATTTAATGAATTTCTTTCTGTTTTGTCAGCATATAACGGTTATCTCTCATTTTCATGTATAACTTACACTGTAGAATTTTTATTCTTATTGGGATTTTATAAATACGATTTGTTTCCTAAAAGATTCTTAAAAGCTCTAGAAAATAAGATGTTTATTCCCGAATTCATACTCCAAGTTCACATATAAATCGAACTGAAAAGGAACTGGAAAGAGTTTTGTTCTCATTCAGATGTGTATTGTTTTCCTTCGAATTTCTCTCATTTCCAAGAGCTATTGACGTTGTATCAATTCAGAAAATTATATTTATATTTTACCGACACTTCGATTAAATATGAAGACTTATCACACTACAATGAAAAAGGTGACAGCATTAAAACTTCTTTATTTTTTTGGAATTAGTGAAAAGGATAAAGAGCTGTTATCTGATACACCTTTTCGATTATAGTGTGAGAAGATCTCATTAACAGCCAAATTTGTAGCAGTGTTGAACTCGAGTGTTTTGGGCACTGCCAATTTTGATTTCATTATTTCACATAGAACACTTATAAGTAGGCCTACTTTTTTATTTGTACTGACATGCAATGAATATTACACTAATTGTGTTTTCTTTGGTGTGAAACCGTTAAGTTTGCAGTATATATACTTGGAACGTGAAAATATCGCTATGGAAATCGCAATACTTTCTGCAGAGGAGCTGCCATACACGCTGAAAGTTCCGTTTTGTTTCTTTGTTATCATACACTTTGTACGTGACGTAGCTATTGATAATAGAGGAGAGTGTTTAGTCATATTCTTATCTTTAAAGCGATAAGCTTTATCGCCATTACTCCAGAAATTACTTTAATGCAAATTGATGTTATTATTATGTATTAAATCTTAGTTTCAAAACAAAGTTTCCTGAACGTTTTGATTTATTTCACACAGGAAAACTTTAAAATCATCGTATATAAGAAAAAACTCTCTCGAATGTAACCCAGTTGACTCTATCTTATGAAATAAATCCTATTTAATAAAAGTAACTAAATCTGAGTTTAATAATATAATTAAAACTCTAATACTTTGCACGAATCATACATAATAAATAAAGAGTTGACGATTAAAATATGAAACGATTTAATATATTAAATACAAAACATTGTCAAAAGATGGCAGCAGTTAACGGTAAAAACAATTCAACAGTTTTCCTTTTAGAATTACGTAAAACTACTTCCTTTAATGTCTCTGTGTAGTGTTTGCCTGCAGTTACTACAACTGCTGGTTTAATAGGAAGGATTATAGTTATACCTTTGTAATCATTACATTTTCGGACTGATGTTACAGGTTATTGAGTAGCTGTTATTATTTAAAACACTTCGTATTGTTCCAATTTACTGATAGGTGAAGCACTCTATCTCTATTTGAGTGGATTAACAGGTTTCGTACGCCATGTTTATTAATTGTATGAAATGTTAACACAGAAATTGGGTACGGCAGGAAACTTCACTTCCATAAAGTAAGATATTTTTTTAAATGATTTTATTAAACGATATCTTTCGAAAGTAATTTATAAAGTAAAAATATTTAAAAATTAATAAATTATTTATATGCTATACCAAGGGTGTTAGACTATTTTGAGTGCGCGTGCCATTTAATAAGCATAAAATACACANTTTTTTTTTTTTTTTTTTTTTTTTTTTTTTTTTTTTTTTTTTTTTTTTTTTTTTTTTTTTTTTTTTTTTTTTTTTTTTTTTTTTTTTTTTTTTTTTTTTTTTTTTTTTTTTTTTTTTTTTTTTTTTTTTTTTTTTTTTTTTTTTTTTTTTTTTTTTTTTTTTTTTTTTTTTTTTTTTTTTTTTTTTTTTTTTTTTTTTTTTTTTTTTTTTTTTTTTTTTTTTTTTTTTTTTTTTTTTTTTTTTTTTTTTTTTTTTTTTTTTTTTTTTTTTTTTTTTTTTTTTTTTTTTTTTTTTTTTTTTTTTTTTTTTTTTTTTTTTTTTTTTTTTTTTTTTTTTTTTTTTTTTTTTTTTTTTTTTTTTTTTTTTTTTTTTTTTTTTTTTTTTTTTTTTTTTTTTTTTTTTTTTTTTTTTTTTTTTTTTTTTTTTTTTTTTTTTTTTTTTTTTTTTTTTTTTTTTTTTTTTTTTTTTTTTTTTTTTTTTTTTTTTTTTTTTTTTTTTTTTTTTTTTTTTTTTTTTTTTTTTTTTTTTTTTTTTTTTTTTTTTTTTTTTTTTTTTTTTTTTTTTTTTTTTTTTTTTTTTTTTTTTTTTTTTTTTTTTTTTTTTTTTTTTTTTTTTTTTTTTTTTTTTTTTTTTTTTTTTTTTTTTTTTTTTTTTTTTTTTTTTTTTTTTTTTTTTTTTTTTTTTTTTTTTTTTTTTTTTTTTTTTTTTTTTTTTTTTTTTTTTTTTTTTTTTTTTTTTTTTTTTTTTTTTTTTTTTTTTTTTTTTTTTTTTTTTTTTTTTTTTTTTTTTTTTTTTTTTTTTTTTTTTTTTTTTTTTTTTTTTTTTTTTTTTTTTTTTTTTTTTTTTTTTTTTTTTTTTTTTTTTTTTTTTTTTTTTTTTTTTTTTTTTTTTTTTTTTTTTTTTTTTTTTTTTTTTTTTTTTTTTTTTTTTTTTTTTTTTTTTTTTTTTTTTTTTTTTTTTTTTTTTTTTTTTTTTTTTTTTTTTTTTTTTTTTTTTTTTTTTTTTTTTTTTTTTTTTTTTTTTTTTTTTTTTTTTTTTTTTTTTTTTTTTTTTTTTTTTTTTTTTTTTTTTTTTTTTTTTTTTTTTTTTTTTTTTTTTTTTTTTTTTTTTTTTTTTTTTTTTTTTTTTTTTTTTTTTTTTTTTTTTTTTTTTTTTTTTTTTTTTTTTTTTTTTTTTTTTTTTTTTTTTTTTTTTTTTTTTTTTTTTTTTTTTTTTTTTTTTTTTTTTTTTTTTTTTTTTTTTTTTTTTTTTTTTTTTTTTTTTTTTTTTTTTTTTTTTTTTTTTTTTTTTTTTTTTTTTTTTTTTTTTTTTTTTTTTTTTTTTTTTTTTTTTTTTTTTTTTTTTTTTTTTTTTTTTTTTTTTTTTTTTTTTTTTTTTTTTTTTTTTTTTTTTTTTTTTTTTTTTTTTTTTTTTTTTTTTTTTTTTTTTTTTTTTTTTTTTTTTTTACTTTTCCGCCTATTATAACAGAGGGAATATATGGCGATGAGGCAAAAAATGACCCCCCAGATGTTTAAATTTTCGGACTTTGATGCCTTGAAAGGTTGAGAAATGCAAAAAAATTCGGAGGTAATTTCTATATGTATGGATGTTTTAGTGTGTGTATGTGGCACGATTATATTCACCCTGTTTGAAAGCTTAATAACTCCTGTGCTTTTTGTCGAAACTTTCTGAAATTCTGCAGGGAGGTTTACTCATGAGGGGGATTGATACTGTTAAATTTTGGTGGTTAAAAGTCGAAGGGTAAGGAGAAACGGGGGCCTTAATGGCGATTTTACACGTTATTAACACTTACAATTTTTTTTATAAAACTCATTCCTACCTTTAAAATTAAGCTTTTTGCCATTCTATAACAGTTAAGAATATAAAAAGATTATTAAATAAAATACGATAACAGATGGCGCCGCTGAAATTTTAAAAATGCCGGGAAAGTTGAACAACTCGTTATTGGTTTTTCATTGTTGAAATTGAACAATTAAGAAATGTAAGACTAACGATTGTAAATAAAATATTTTACAAATATACACGATATTTGGTAACAGATTATGAACAGATATATAAAATTTTTAGACAATATTAGGACAAATGTTGGTTATTTCTGCATATAACTGTTAATAGAAAAGTAAATTTTATTATTTAAAAATATTAGACTGAGGGAATTCTTTTTGCTGGTGTATTTGATATATCCTCATTTTAATTTATCCCATTTATTTATGCACTGGGGAAGAGANATTATTTAAAAATATTAGACTGAGGGAATTCATTTTGCTGGTGTATTTGATATATCCTCATTTTAATTTATCCCATTTATTTATGCACTGGGAAAGAGAAGAAACGATTTTTTAATTTAATTCTGCATTCGTCACAATCAAGATTAGAAATTATAAAGAAAAAGTAATAAAAAATATTTAAGTGGTGTCTTAACTTCAAAACAACTGAATTATTTGCAGATATTTAACAAGATTTGAAATGTTTTCTTTCTGTATGCTAGAACCAATAGTGGATTCTGAATTTTGGTTATTAGAACTTAATTTCGTAGTTTTAAAATATTTTAAGCCATTCCTTGACAATTAAAGAAGTGAAAACTGCAGAAAAGAAAACGGCAGAGAGTGAGGGAGAAGGGAGAAAGAGAAACACAGAAAATAAATTGAATTACATAAGGAGAAAGAGCGCGTGAAAGAAAAAAAAAGAGAGTGAAGCAAAGAGAACTTGAGTGAGACAGAGAGAGGAGAAAAAACTTACTAATCAATTAACTAAAACTTCTCCAGTTTTTACTATTACTACGCCTGCCCTTGTTCAGAAATGCTTCGATGTATTTTACGATTGGGAGCTTAAATCAGAGAAGTATTGACAATGTAATTTTATATTATCTATCACAGCAGGTTGTAATGTAGTTTATTTAAACTAGGAAACTAAACAAGATATTTCAGGATATGTTGGTAATAAAGTTGTTAGAGAATTTTTGGTTAGGTTCACATTTCGTTTTTAAATGATACATCGTCGTGACACCAAAAACGTATAAGGGCTATTTCAAGTCAAGTTTTGTGTCATAGTTATAGAACCCGTAGGAATATGTCTGTTCTGCAAAAATCCCGAAGAATTTAAATGACCTTGTTTTATTTATTTGTCAAAATTGTGTCTTCTTCTTGTTGTTTTGTTTGGTTCAATGTCACGAGTTGGTGAATTTATTGACACTTGGCAGATAATTTCATCATCAACTTTTAATCTATATAGATACGCGTTTCGGGCTTTCGCCTCTCTTCAGTCTGTTACATAGATAGGTTGTATTTTGTGTACATCTGTCAGGCATCTTTCGCACTACGTCTTTCCACTCCCCTTCTCTTCCCTGCCGACTTGATGGCATCTCCCGCGTGACTCGCAACGTGCAACGTCTCACTCCCAGAGTGCCGTACACAGCATCGCCTGCGAGTGTATAAACATTCTATTTTAATACTTGTAACCAGTTTTTATGAATTTCAATGCTTAGATTCTTGTTAATATTATTTTTGTCTGTAATAATTTCTAGCGTTCTTTAAATTTTCGTTTGTACCAATTTTTTTTTTCTTTGTATATTATTATAACGTCATTCTTATCTATTTTGCAGTTATGAGTTGAGCAATGTTCGAAAAAAACAGAGTTGATTCTGTTATATTTCAAATCCGCGATTGAAATATAACAGAATCAACTCTGTTTTTTACTAATCAACTCAGTCTGTGTACAGCACTCTGGCAGTGAGACGTTGCACGTTGCGAGGCATGCAGGGGAGGCCGTCAAGTCGGCAGGGAAGAGAATGGGAGTGAGAAGACGTAGTGCTGAACGTTCCTGACAGATGTACACAAGATACAACCTATTTATGTAACAGAATGAAGAGGGGCGAAAGATCGAAACGTGTATCTATATGGATTAAAAGTTGATGATGAAATTATTTGCCAAGTGTCAATAAATTCACCAAGTCGTGACATTGAACCAAACAAAATTTAAATGACTTTAATCTTACTTTTATAAGCTGGTATGTAATGGGGCAGTCTACATTCCTGAGGAAACCACGTATATTACCAAAACTTCTTTCTGTTGCTGAATTTATTCAGTAAATAATCAATTTAATTACATATTTACAACTTACAGTGGTACCTCAGGATCAATGTTCCCTCTAAGCTACGCGGCTGCGCGGCCGCGCACGAGGATTTATGTGCAGCACAGGCGAGCATGCACACCGATTTCAATTGTTGTTTACTTATTTCTCACTATGCAATATGATTATTGCTGCGTATATTTCGATTAAATACATTAAATCATTCACAAGAGATAATAATTTGTATAAAAGTATGTTTTAAAATGAATTGTAATTTCTACTTTATAATTAATTATTTTAATTTATATAGAAAAAAATGGGATTTTATATACAAGGTATATGCTCAGAAAAATTTTTTGCTCAGAATCTGCTAAGCAAAATTTTTTTTTTTTTTTTTT
>NW_019384971.1:0-15388 GCF_000671375.1 Centruroides sculpturatus | reverse complement strand
TCTAATGGAGGGAAAATGTCGTAAGGTGAATCATTTTTCCCCATACGATTACATGTAAAACCAAATAATTCGTTCCAACACGAAAAACACACTCAAATTAAAGCTAAGTAGTGCATTAAAAAAAAATAACTGTAGTAAGGAAAACACTGAAAAATGCGTTTTGTAGTTGTAAACGTATAAATAACCATAATAGAATAATAATTGATAAAAAAAATATAGTTTTATTTGCACTTTACCTTTGAGGATAGACGACGGTGGAGGTGTAAACTGGTGGTGGAGGAGAGGGAGAAGGGAAATGATACTAAAAACTTAACTTACATAACATAATGTAACAATAACTTAAAAATAACTTCGAAAAGATTTTTAAAAATTAGTGTTGTTTTATTTTTTATTTATTTTTTAATTTTTATTCACTGCTTTTTGCTTCCTTTCCTTCGCTTCTACCAGCACTTTCACTGGATGGAGATCGCTTAATAAAATATCTATCCAAAGAGGTTTGGCTTTGCCTACTTTTTAAAATGTTTCTAAAATGACTTAGGCAAACGTCGTTACTCCGAGCAGCAATACGGCCAGTGTGAACCTTTTCGGAATGTTTATTTTCAATAAAATCAGTCACTTTCTGATAATACCTCAAGATTTCCTTTATCGAGCCAGATCCTTCCACGACGAAGCAAACGCGCGGACTGAGACCAATGAACAGAAGTGAATAAAAAATGGCGCTGCGAACAAATGTAACGTCGTATGGTGAGTTTTTGTTCGTATCGTGAAGCAAAAATATGTTCGAATTTCATGACGTATGCTGAAAATTTCGTATGCTGGGGCGTTCGTATTCTGAGGTACCACTGTATAATGAACTTTCACAAGAGAAAAAGTTACGCCATTACATGAAGAGTATTAATTGCCTTTTGTTGCTTCTATAATTTTGTTTACTGTATAATGATTTTGACAATCACTGTGTTTTCATATTTCAAAAATCGTATGGATCTGGTAAAAAATGAAAGCTTAAAATTTGCGAGATAATTCAAATTTTTTAAACATTTTGCATAATATTACTTAAATTTTTATGTATAAAACGTACATTTATATGATGTAAGAGTTGTTTAGCTTTTATATGTATACATTACGTACAGATTTCAATAATACCATAGTATTAAAAAAATTATGTCTATCGGTGCAGGAGAAATCGACTACATCTTTCATATGAAGACCTATATGCCTGGAGTTATATTCAAGTGTTATAGTAAGGTAAAGTTATATGTTTACTTTTAAATCATATTTTAATAAAAATGAAGTGAAACAAAGAAATTTATCCAATGTTTATATTTTACGCAGAAATTATTAAGGTTCAATTACAGAAATGGAAGAAGCAGAAGTTTCAAATAGGGAGAAGAGTGTCGTCGTTTGTCCAGTTAATTACAAACAAGTTGCGAAAGTAAGTCGGCAAAATGCATTTTATTGTAATTTAAGTGATGGAAAATTGTTCTGTGACAAAACTATTATTTCATGATTATTCAAGTAAATTATTAGCTGAAAATTTTTGCAGAAAATTCTTCATATTAAATAGTTCCACGCGCACTATTTTCATCATCATTTAACTGAACATAAGTTAAACTTACAAGATAATTAGATAAAAATATATTGATTGGATAATAATTTTAGTGGAGAATGGTAATCAATATCCGGTGATGCTGAAGAACTGTACAGAAGTTCACATTGGACCGAGAATAGAAATTAATTTTGAAGAACCGAATGCAAGTCGCTTAAAGAAAGAAGATGAAGAAAGTAATGGTAAGTGCGTGTCTTTACAATAAAAATACAAAAGAAACATAATTATTATTTTAATTTCTTTGTTCTTTCGTGCTTAGAATAAATATTTGTAATTAATTTACCACATTAAAAATTACGTAAATTGTTTAATTGTGAAAATATTTACAGTAACTTAAAGGATTCATACAATAGGTTTCAGTTTTCATTAATTTAGAATTATAAAATAGAATTTTCTGAAAGGCAAATACTTATCTAAAGTAAAGCATATTTTCAATTGCATGGTTTTATTATCTCTCTTGTAGTAAACAAAAGAAAAAATAGGGCTAGTGAAGTGCATTCGAAACGTATACACTCATAGAAGTTTAATGAATTTATGAACAACAAGTTATCCTGCTGGTAGGGGCTAGGGCAGGATAACTGCGCGTGTAGAATGATACTACCAGCAATATACCAATCTTCTATAATTTCTGTCAGATGATGGGATTGACAGTTGGATAGCCGCTTAGATTGCAGGAGAGAAACTAAGGCAAAATAACTAATGGAATTGGGTGAATTTTGCATAGTCTAAATATATGAAAACGTATTGTACAGTGAAAAAGTGTTATAAGAAAATCCTTTTTTATCAGTTGACATGGAGGAGTGTAATTTGCTGCTATTTGAATTCGAGGTAATTACATAACTTATTGATAATAAATTCTACAAGTAGAAAAGGATGAGCTGTTGCTACTAATCCAGAAATAATATGTAATCTGAGTATAAAATGCGAAATCGTTTTTCTGAACTGAAAACACTGGTGTATGTATTAGCATTATGCAAGCCTAAGTGACACGATATAAAAAAACAATTTCTGCCAGTTTCTAGTCCAGAATAATGGTATCTGAGTCAAACACCCGAGAGAACAAACTTGATCTTTCTTTATATGGGGAATGTGAATGAAAACAACACAAAGTCGCTTCACGCGTTGACTGACATTTCTATAACTGAGAGATTGGAGTCGATGGTCCATACAAGTAGGAACTACCAGGGAATAAAGTTGTTTCTCTGATTATCTATTTTTTAAGTGTGAAAATAGATGGCGAGACGTGCTCTGCTTGCTGAAAGGAAACCGCCATGTTTTATTCTGCGATTCCTAACAGCTGGATGGCGAAATTGAGAATTTCGCTGTTGCTTCAAAGCTTCTTTTACAAGACGAAATATACGTCGTCTTTTTAATATACTCCAATACTGTACAATAATGCCATTGAAATTATCAAACCCGGCAGATGATCTACTCTACCGGTAGGATGGTGCCCATTCAATCATTAATTAAGGCGATGCGCTATCAAAAGCTGTTTGCAGTTTCTAATAGAATTGAGTTCGTTCTCAAAATTCAATCAGTCGAATTTAAGAAACATTTTGTAATTTTATATATCTTGACACGAGAAAATAGGAAATAAAAAAATTCTTTGACGATTTTGTTTTAGGCATTCAAGAAATCTATCAGGAGAGACTGGAATATTTTTGTACGTTATTTTTTATAGCAGTGGCAAATTATCGTTGTAGTTGTACTCCGAAATAACATTGTGAGCAAACTAATATGAAGGCTGATTCAAGCGAATTTTCATATGCTTATTACTAGGAAGCAGCGAAAGAACAAAATTCATTTCGAATGATTAGTGGCATATGATATGGTATACCCTTCGTATTAACTGGAAATTTTTAGTAAAAAGGGATTAAATTTTTGAATATTCCTAATTTGAAAGTAAACTAAAAGAAGCTATCATGTTATTTCATTAAATAATGAATTTTTTTTGTTTTTTCCTCCTCTAGAAATGTTCAACAGTTGCTGCCATATGTTGAAAAACAAATACAAGACCTACTTTTCTTACATGAGATCCTATTTGTGGGAAGGCAAGAGGAACGATTTTCCATTAAAGGATTATTTCATAGAATTGAGAGTAGAAAAGGCAGATTTATTTGGCAAGAAAAGCGGAGAGAAAATAAGCTTAAATGAGATATTTTCTATAAAACAAGATGGACACCAAACTATTTTAGTAACAGGAGATCCCGGTTATGGCAAAACCACTATTTGTAAAAAAATTGTGTACGACTGGGCAACCACGAATTACCTCAAACACTTTGATTTAACTTTTATTGTAATTTTAAGAGAATTAGGCGATAGAAGTGTAAAGGATGCATTACTCGATAATATGCATGTATACTCGTCAATTAATAAAGATTGGAAATTTCAAGACAGACAACGGAATATTTTAGTGATTTTGGATGGGTTAGATGAGATTGTAGATAAATCTAAAATTCTAAAATTTATAAGAGAGGAATCATTTTTTATTTCTCGTCGAACGACGATTGTGGTTTCCAGTCGACCCGAAGCAGCAGAAGACATCAGGGAAGATATGAACATGAGGTTTTCCATAGAAGGATTTTCTCCAGAATACCAAGAAAAATACATTCAATTAATGTTCAGAGAAGACAAGAGTAAAGCGTATATACTTTATTCTGTACTGAAAGAAAACGAGTTTTACAGTAAAATGGCAGAATGTCCTCTGATGTTGCACATGTTTTGTTGCCTTCATCAGAATGGAAAGATAACAGAGATTGAAAAGATGACAGATTTATACATCCAAATATTTTCTCTCATAACCGAACGTTATGTTAGAAAAACAAATCAGCAGAACAAGTTTAAAAGAGGAAAATTTTTTGTGGGAGAAAATTTGCTAATGAAATTGGGAGAAGTTCACTTTATCACCTCAGAACGATTGAGGAATTATTTTCCAAATGAAGATGAATATAATTTTATTATCGGACTTGATATTTTGACTCTCGATTCCTTTTCTGAATGCGATAATATAATTCGATATAGGTTTGTACATCGCACATTTGCCGAATTTCTATCAGCATTATCAATGTACGTTAGTTTTCAATCTACTAATCTATGTATGATCTCACCTGCAAATAGTATAATTGGTATGAAATTCTTATTTTTATTAGGATTTTATAAGGATGAACCTTTACCCGAAAGGTTTTTAACATACGTAGAGAAAGAAATGTTTAAGCCTCAATTCATGCTTGAAGTTCACAAACAAATGAAACTGAGAACGAACTGGAAACAATTTTGTTCTCATGCAAAAGTGATATTTTATTCTTGGAAAGATCGTCGTTCTTTAGAAGAACTATTAAAGTTCTGTAAATTGAAAGAAATATATTTTTATTTCCTTGAGAGAGACAGTGGACGTTTTGAAGATCATAATTACTCAATTTACTACTTAATTAAGGATAGTTTACAGCATAGTATGAAGATTTATCTTATACTCTCGCTTGAAAGATTGCCTAGGGAAAATATATACGACATCAGAGGACCTATTTCACGCATTCTCGAATTGTATTATGAAATGGACACAAGTAATGTGGACGTTTTTCTTATTGGCGTAAGTAAACCTTTGGATGATTCATTCGATACATTCACGAATGTAAATTTCAATTTAAATTTATCTGACGACATGCGGAAATTATTAAAAGTAAGTAAACGCGAAAAATTGGTTGCATTAGAAACTGGGGACGAATTAAAAGTTACCGGCAGTTACATTCTTTCTTTGAAACAATACGAAAGTATACGTCGTCATATTCTATGTAAATCTGCGAGTAAACACAACTCAAAATGTGTCATGATGTAGACGAGTATTGAAATAAGAGAATAGTATAAACTCTATTTAAAAAATTACATGTATTTTTCATGTAATGGCGAAGTTCAATGTAATGATATGGGGGCTGAAAGCTTAATATATCACACTCGTCATACAATACATTAGGCGTATATATTAAATAAATGTAATTGTGTACACGAAAAACTTTAAATTTTAAATTGTTTTCATTTTCAAAATATTTATGCACATTATTCAGTGTCGTTTTACGGTCAAATCATGCGGCATGATTTTTAATAATAAAAAAAATGTAGTGTATTGAATTATTGTTCCATTTAAGGGTAGAAATGGAAATGAAATTTCTATTGTCTGTTAAACAGTACGGTAAACACGAACGTTTGCTATTGCAAATACTGTATTGCGAAATATACTGTTCCTATATTAAATTAGGAATTAAGTCACCAAATTTGAAATTTTTCGGGATTTTTTTTACCTTAATAAAGTTTTTTGAAAATTTGAATGGTATTTTATATTTTAAACAACTTTTATGCCATCAAATTTACATTTCGTGTAGTAAGATGTATTCGACATATAAAATTTACTGTGAATAAAAGTAATATTAAAAAATTTAATTCAATTTATAGGATCTGAACCATCTGTGACAAGGTATACAGGATACCTTTCGAAGGCGAATACGATCAGTAAATAGCCTATAGAAAGAGGAGGGAAAAACAGAGATAGAGAACTCCGGAAGTGATGCACTTTAACACTCAAAAACAATTGAACAATATACATTTAATTTAGCATAAGCCGATTATACGGGATAATCTGATTATTTAACAGTTCATAAAAAAGACTTGTTTATTATGTTTCGGCTAATAATTTACTTGCTTAACATATTTTCGACACGGATCATTTTAACATACACCGTTTGAAATTACAACAGATCAACAATTGAAATCATGTATACACCAACATTACTTTTAGTTTATCATTCTTATACGATAAACCAGGGTTAAATGGCGAATAAAAGTTCTAGAAACTGTGAGTTTAAAAATAAATTTTATTTAAATAAACTGACTGAACTGTTGTAATTTTCTCGGCTACTATGTATATATATATCAAGATAAAAGTGGGAATCGTGTCAAATTGTCCCTCCGAGTTTTTGCAAATCTTCACTTTTCGACACTCCCAAAGCCCAAACAAGTCAAACAAATGTATGTGTTGGTGTCTATTTCACTTAATATCTCAGGATGGGGCAAAAATACAGAAACGTAATTTGTATATCCTGTATATACGGGGCATTAATTCTATTAAATTTTGGTTGTGAAAGGTCAAGGAGATAGAGAGACAGAGAGTGCACATTTGTCATACCTCGCAAAAGGCCAGACTCATTGAAGATTTCACTTGTTAGCATTTATAGTGTTTTATTAAAATTATTTATACCTACAAAATTAAGTCCTTTGCTATTTTATAATAATCAATAATAAATGAAGTTTTTATAACAAAATTTTTATATCATATGTCTCTACGTACGATTTTACTTATTTGTTTTGATTAATAATACAAATGTTAATTTTAAAATATTATCTCACCAAAGACGAAATAGTTGCATAACTCCTTGCTTGAATTTTTTCTTATCATAACAGAAAATCAAAGCGACGTAATAATGATTCTTGAAAAATATCAATAGATTTCATAAAACAACATATAATTTTTTGCTAAATCATAATCTCACCCTTACAAGTGTTGGTCAGTTGGTAAACAGGGCATGATGACTGGCCTCGGTATCAGAACCTGATCTGTTATTTTTGACAGATTACAGTTTAATTTATTATTAAAATACACGAAATATTAAATGCAATAAACAAAATTCGTCTGCTAATATTAACTTAGATGTTCGAGGCTGCAATAGACGTAAACATGAGTAAAGAATTTTTAAGTAAGAAAGAGAAACATTCCATCTATTCGCCTGTTTTTAAAGCAAATGCACGTAAACAGCAGACAGAGCAAACCTAACTTTTATGTAATAAAAAATATTTATAAGTGCAGATTATTTTCAGTTTATGTATTAATTACACGTACTCATCATGAAACTCTGATTTACCCTACTTAAATTTTAGTGCTTGTAAATAATTTCTTATATTAAAAATCTAATAATTACGAAGTTACATATTTCTGTTTCTTGCACGAAATTAAACAAAACTTTTAAGTCATTATGAAATTATCATTGTAATTTAATATAATTTACTTTAAGTAAACCTATAATTTAGATTAAAACTAAATATATTTAGCCAACTTACATTTGCAACTTGTTTTTAATTAACGACACTATTCTCCTCACTTGGACCTTCTGCTTCTGCTATTTCTCTAATTCAACCTCAATTACTTCTGTATAAAATATAAACGTTTGACACATTCGTTCGTTTCATTTGAAATCTATTGACGTATTTACCTTACTATAACACTTGAATATAACTTTAGCCATAAAGTAAATATAAACGATTGTATAAAGCAGTTTAAATTTTCATGTACACACATGAAGTTTCTTCTTTTTTAGGCATACTTCCGGGATGAAAAAAATTTCACCCCGGAAGCCTCACAACTTTATAACAAGGCAAATAACAGAATGTGGGTTGCGGTATATTCGAAACTGTAAATTAATATGGTATACCTCTTGTAAAAACAACAGTAATAATAATATTTCTCGATAAGTATAATCCGTGTCTCTTAATGTATTGTTTAATCTACATTTAATATTCTTACTCACAGCCTTACG
The DNA here is from genome assembly GCF_000671375.1 of Centruroides sculpturatus. NCBI lineage: Eukaryota > Metazoa > Arthropoda > Arachnida > Scorpiones > Buthidae > Centruroides > Centruroides sculpturatus. The sequence continues at coordinate 7,204 of NW_019384971.1, read as the reverse complement.
GGTCCATTATGAGAAATTAGTTTAAATAAACCAGCAACATTTAAAAATTTGGTGGCGCCATTTGTTATTATATTTTGTTTAAAAAACATCTTTATATTTTAAACTATTATAAAATGGCAAAACGCTTAAGGTTGAGGGTAGGAATGGGTTTTATAAAGAATTCTAAATGCTAATAACGAGTAAAATTGTGATTACGTCCGACCCTTCTAGAGATACGCCCATCCCGATTCTTTCCCGTCCTCTTCTGCCACCAAAATGTAATGAATTCAATCACCCTGATAAACAAACCTTCCGGTAAAATTTCAATAATTTTCGACAGAAAACACAAGAGTTATTAAGCTTCAAACAGGGTGAACATAATTGTGCCTAACAGACACTGAAATCGATACATACAGAAATTACTGCCAAATGTTTTGGCATTTCTCGACGTTCAAGCTGTCCTAAGTGTCGAAATGTAAAAATATGCGGGTTAATTTTGCCTGATCGCCATACTTTTCTTTTGTTATAACAGGCCGGTAAGTAAAAATCGCTGATAATAGAATAATTTTTAGATTAATAATTTTATTTTATTTTATTTTATTTTATTTTATTTAATAATTTCATTTTAAAAAATATCGAAAAAAAATCTTACTTTCTTAATGTGAACTGAAGTAGTAAAGTTCCTGCCGTATCCGATTTTTGTATTAACTTTTCATACAATTGAAAATATGACACGAGAAATAAATGTCTCTGTTTACAATAGTAGCGCGTGACTGCCTCAACACCATCGGTAAATTCAGTGACATCACTTTATAATGTTGAAAGTACTTTGATAGAACGTATCTAATCAAAAACCGATCACCCATTCATTTATTATTCAATTAGCGCAGGTAATTTTGACATTTTTTTTGCAAAATTATTCTGGGTATTTTGTTATTAACAGCGCAGAACTGGTAAATAATGTTGAAGTACGACGAAATCCTTGATCTGCGACGAGGTGGTAATGAACTCCCGATGACGACGAATGGCCTTCTCGTCACCGGGATTTCTCTTTTATTTTGGGGGTCGTCCCGCTTTTTAATCATGCCCATCTTTGGTAATGTTAAAGGTTAAGAGAAATAGATGGATTTCGGTCGTGAAGTTCGTGGTGACACATTCGGAAGATGCGTCACCTTGGAAGAGAAGTTACTCCGGGGTAAAAGATATAATCATATCCTTTAACATTTTTTCAAGTCCGGGCCCTCATATTGTATATTTTCTGCTTATTTTTATGTAAAATATGTATACAGTATATAAGAGATATTTTATTAATAATAAAGTATCATATCTAATGCTTAACATTAGGGAATTTCCCTGACAATTTACAGAATCTGTGAGATAGAATATGTAATTTCCACTTTTAGGTTTAAACAACTTAAGCACTGCACGAGATACTATTTTTGAAATTTTGATAATTTCATATATTTTATGTAAATAACCTGTTAAATAAAGTTTAACGAAAAGCATAAATCTGGGAGAATAGAAAAGAAAGTAGCAAGATCCCATTAGTGACACACTTTCTTTCGAACGACATCTCTTCCCAGAAAAATAGGAAAGAAATTTCAGGTCGGTCCATCCGATTTTACATGCCAACTCAGAGAAAAGACGAAACCAATGGTCAAAAAAGATAGCAGACCAATTTAGTCAGAAAGCCCTTTGTTACCTTGAGAAGATTCTGCTTCCTCTTATCGTACTGAGAATGTTTGATTCAATTAAATAAATACGCATTTCTTCTGACATGTATCTACAAAGGAACTAACTCTACAGATATTTATGTCAACTCTCTCTTTCTATCCCGCGAAATTAGGAGTAAATAGAACACAAATTAATGCAGAATATAGTAATGTATATAGTAAATCTAAATAATCAGAATGCTTCCTTAAACGACAACACGTTACAGTAATGCATTAATATTAAATACAGTTTATATTGTTAATTTAACTTTGTATAAACTATACTGTAGACTAATTACAAAAGAATAATGTATAGTATTACTTGACAGGCAACGTATGGAATGACACAAAATGAAAATATATTCAAAGAGATATTAAAGGGTATGACAATTTACAAACAATTCACCTGAAACTGAAACAACAGAACTATTATTAATAAATCACTATTTTTATGAGAATCAAGAATGTTGCAAAGTTACTTATTTTTACAAAAACTGTGATATTTCGAATTGCATTTTATGTTCTTTGAGCGATATTTGCATTTTTTATCAATACAGTATTTTTTATAAACCCTTGTTTAATTCCAAATGCTAGCATCAATGCTGAGCGAAGTGTTAACGAAAACGAGTGTACAGTACGTAGTGAATGTTAACAAAGTTACTCTCAAAAATTGTAAATTCATTACGAGCGTAAAACGAATTCTTTACGTAACATGTCTCTTCGACAACTGCATCACAAATGTTGCAGTTGCAGTTACACCTATACAAGTGAAGAAAAATCGTCCTCATTATCGTAATGCAACAATCCATCTTCGGAATCTCATGTCCTTTTTTTCTATCACTCAGTTTCGAACGTATCTCTGTTCGACCCACATCTTTTGTCACGTTTACTTTTGGTCGGTTATAAAAATCAGTTCGGAGATTTGTTATAACAATTTCTTCCGATAAGCCTCTGTCTAATCCTCTATATATTCTACTCCCAATTTATCCCGTATTGTATTCCTGTAATGTTCTAATCTAGTACATCCCAAAAATGTTCTCATAACGTTCACACGCGAGTAAATTTCGATCGTTTAAAATATAATATAGTGTAATGAATTCATTTTAAAAAATAAGAAAAATATCTTACTTTCCCGAAGTGAAGTAAATTCGTAAAGTTTCATCTCACCTCCCAGTTTTTTCTTAACATCTCATACAATTGATAAACATGGAGTACGAAATGCACATTTTACTCCATTCGAGTAACACACATATACATCGGCATTATCACTAACTTCGGTGACCTGACATTACGAGATTAAATGTATCTTCGATTGGACAATCCGAAGTGTTTTAAATAATACTAGTTGCTCGGTTATCGGTTACATTACTCGAAAATATAGTGAGTAGAAATGTATACCTGTATAATCACTTCCTTCCTGTCAAACTAGCAATTGGCCATCTCGATCTAACCGTAGTAAATGCAGGCAAACACTACACTCAGACATTAAAAGTAGTAGTATTACGCATTTCTAAATGATAACTGTATTTTAAACTTGGGAGGTTTTACTGTTAACTACTACCATCTATTATTAAAATTTTCTAAAGATATAACTAAATAATGGTAAATACTAAATAAGCTATAAGCGTGTTGAAATTTTAACCTTGTGTATTAATTTCGTAGTCAAAGGAGTGAAAATAATAATTCCATAAAATTACTTTAATGCAAATGGCTGTTATTATTATGTATTAAATCTTAGTTTCAAAACAAAATTTACTGAACGTTTTGATTTATTTCAGACAGGAAAACTTTAAAATCGTCTTATATAAGAGATAACGCTCTCGAATGTTACCCAGTTGACCCTATCTAATGGAATAAATCCTATTTGATAAGATTAACTAAATCTGAGTTTAATACTATAACTAAAACTCTAATACTTTGCATGAATCATACTAAACGATTTAATATATTAAATACAAAACATTGTCAAAAGATGGCAGCAGTTAACGGTAAAAACAATTCAACAGTTTTCCTTTTAGAATTACGTAAAACTACTTCCTTTAATGTCTCTGTGTAGTGTTTGCCTGCAGTTACTACAACTGCTGGTTTAATAGGAAGGATTATAGTTATACCTTTGTAATCATTACATTTTCGGACTGATGTTACAGGTTATTGAGTAGCTGTTATTATTTAAAACACTTCGTATTGTTCCAATTTACTGATAGATGAAGCACTCTATCTCTATTTGAGTGGATTAACAGGTTTCGTACGCCATGTTTATTAATTGTATGAAATGTTAACACAGAAATTGGGTACGGCAGGAAACTTCACTTCCATAAAGTAAGATATTTTTTTAAATGATTTTATTAAACGATATCTTTCGAAAGTAATTTATAAAGTAAAAATATTTAAAAATTAATAAATTATTTATATGCTATACCAAGGGTGTTAGACTATTTTGAGTGCGCGTGCCATTTAATAAGCATAAAATACACAGGTACGATCTGTTTTGTATGTGTATAAAAAGTTGATTTCGTCATGGATCGTGTATTTTAAATTATNGTCCGAAAAATGCATTTTATTGTAATTTAAATTATGGAAAATTGTTCTGTGACAAAACTATTATTTCATGATTATTCAAGTAAATTATTAGCTGAAAATTATTGCAGAAAATTATTATTATATATATTAAATAGTTTCACGCGCACTATTTTCATTATCATTTAACCGAATTACAAGATAATTAGATAAAAATATATTGATTGGATAATAATTTCAGTGGAAAATGGTAATCAATATCCGGTGATGCTGAAGAACTGTACAGAAGTTCATATTGGACCGAGAATAGAAATTCATTTTGAAGAACCGAATGCAAGTTGCGTAAAAAAAGAAGATGAAGAAAGGAATGGTAAGTGCGTGTCTTTACAATAAAAATACAAAAGAAAACATCATTATAATTTTAATTTCAGTGTTCTTTTGTGCTGAGAATAAATATTTGTAATTAATTTACCACATTAAAAATTACGTAAATTGTTTAATTGTGAAAATATTTACAGTAACTTAAAAAATTCATACAATAGGTTTCAGTTTTCATTAATTTAGGATTATGAAATTGAATTTTCTGAAAGGCAAATACTTATCTAAAGTAAAACATATTTTGAATTGAATGGTTTTATTATCTCTCTTGTAGTAAACAAAATAGGGCTAATGAAGTGCATTCGAAACGTATACACTCATAGAAGTTTAATGAATTTATGAACAACAAGGTATCCTGCTGGTAGGGGCTAGGGCAGGATAACTGCGCGTGTAGAATGATACTACCAGCAACATACCAATATTCTATAATTTCTGTCATGATGGGGTTGACAGTAGGATAGCCGCTTAGACTGCAGGAGAGAAACTAAGGCAAAATAACTAATGGAATTAGGTGAATTTTGGCATATTCTAAATATATGAAAACGTATCGTACAGTGAAAAAGTGTTATAAGAAAATCCTTTTTTTACCAGTCGACATGGAGGAGTGTAATTTGCTGCTATTTGAATTAGAGGTTACGTAACTTATTGATAATAAATTCTACAAGTAGAAAAAGATTAACTGTTTTACTAATCTAGAAATAATCTGTATGAAATGTATAAAATGCGAAATCGTGTTTCTGAACTGATAACACTGGCGTATGTATTAGCATTATGCAGACCATGAGTGACACGATATAAAAAACAATTTCGGCCAGTTTCTGGTGCAGAATAATGGCATCTGAGTCACACACCTGAAAGAACAAACTTGATCTTTCTTTATATGGGGAATGTGAATGAAAACAGCAGAAAATCCCTTCACGCGCACCCCAATATCGAAAATTATGAACAATAAAAACGTTTGGTTTCCCATTTCAAAAATATATTAGCATTACTAGAAATTCTCTATTTGTAATTTATAATAAAATATTTTACAGATATATACGATATTTGATAACAGAGTATGAACATATATATAAAATTTTTTTAATAATGTTAGGACAAATGTTGGTTATTTCTGCTTATAACTGTTAATTGAAAAGTAAATTTTATTATTTAAAAATACTAGGCTGATGCAATTCATTTTGCTGGTGTATTTGATATATCCTCATTTAATTTATCCCATTTATATCTGTACAGGAAAAGAGAAGAAACGATTTTCTAATTTAATTTTGCATTCGTCACAATCAAGATTAGAAATTATAAAGAAAAAGTAATAAAAAATATTTAAGTGGTGTCTTAACTTCAAAACAGCTCAATTATTTGCAGATATTTATTAAGATTTGAAACGTTTTCTTTCTGAATGCTAAGACCAATAATGGATTTTGGTCGTTAGAACTTAATTTGTAGTTTTAAGAGAAGTTTAAGCCATTTTTTGACAACTAAAGAAGTGAAAACTATAGAAAGGAAAGAGACTGAAAGTGAGGGGAAAGAGAGAGAGAAAGAGAAACACAGAGAAGAAATTCAATTACACAAGAAGAAAGAGCACGAGAAAGAAAAACAGAGAAAGTGAGTGAGTGAGACAGAGAGAGGAGAGAGAACTTACTAATCAATTAACTAAAACAACTCCAGTTTTTTACCGTTACTACGCTGAATAATCAGAATCAAAACGACGTCTTGGCTTCCGTGCAAAACGAGGCACTAAAGAGGTGCCGCCCCTCCGGTCACAGGACACAGATACCAGTAGAGTAGATCATCCGCCCGGTGTGATAATTTCAATCGCTTTATTTACAGTAGGAAGAGGATCTATGGATCTCCTTGCAGAACAAGCTTTTAAGCAACTGCGAAATTCTCAACTTCTCGATCCGGCAGCTAGGAATGACAAAATTAAACACGGCAGCTTCCTTGCGGCAGTCTACATTCCTGAGGAAACCTCGTATATCACCAAAACTGCTTTCTCTTGCTGAGTTAATTACAAACAAGTTGCAAAATAAGTCCGAAAAATGCATTTTATTGTAATTTAAATTATGGAAAATTGTTCTGTGACAAAACTATTATTTCATGATTATTCAAGTAAATTATTAGCTGAAAATTATTGCAGAAAATTATTATTATATATATTAAATAGTTTCACGCGCACTATTTTCATTATCATTTAACCGAATTACAAGATAATTAGATAAAAATATATTGATTGGATAATAATTTCAGTGGAAAATGGTAATCAATATCCGGTGATGCTGAAGAACTGTACAGAAGTTCATATTGGACCGAGAATAGAAATTCATTTTGAAGAACCGAATGCAAGTTGCGTAAAAAAAGAAGATGAAGAAAGGAATGGTAAGTGCGTGTCTTTACAATAAAAATACAAAAGAAAACATCATTATAATTTTAATTTCAGTGTTCTTTTGTGCTGAGAATAAATATTTGTAATTAATTTACCACATTAAAAATTACGTAAATTGTTTAATTGTGAAAATATTTACAGTAACTTAAAAAATTCATACAATAGGTTTCAGTTTTCATTAATTTAGGATTATGAAATTGAATTTTCTGAAAGGCAAATACTTATCTAAAGTAAA